>NC_064931.1:549461979-549762151 GCF_023897955.1 Schistocerca gregaria
AGGAACAAGACTTCTGGTCAGGTGACTACAGGTTTATAAACACAAAATCAAATAGGGGTAATGCAGGAGTAGGTTTAATAATGAATAGGAAAATAGGAATGCGGGTAAGCTACTACAAACAGCATAGTGAACGCATTATTGTGGCCAAGATAGATACGAAGCCCACACCTACTACAGTAGTACAAGTTTATATGCCAACTAGCTCTGCAGATGATGAAGAAATTGAAGAAATGTACGATGAAATAAAAGAAATTATTCAGATAGTGAAGGGAGACGAAAATTTAATAGTAATGGGTGACTGGAATTCGAGTGTAGGAAAAGGGAGAGAAGGAAACATAGTAGGTGAATATGGATTTGGGCTAAGAAATGAAAGAGGAAGCCGCCTAGTAGAATTTTGCACAGAGCACAACTTAATCATAGCTAACACTTGGTTTAAGAATCATGAAAGAAGGTTGTATACGATGAAGAACCCTGGAGATACTAAAAGGTATCAGATAGATTATATAATGGTAAGACAGAGATTTAGGAACCAGGTTTTAAGTTGTAAGACATTTCCAGGGGCAGATGTGGACTCTGACCACAATCTATTGGTTATGACCTGTAGATTAAAACTGAAGAAACTGCAAAAATGTGGGAAATTAAGGAGATGGGACCTGGATAAACTGAAAGAACCAGAGGTTGTACAGAGTTTCAGAGAGAGCATAAGGGAACAATTGACAGGAATAGGGGAAAGAAATACAGTAGAAGAAGAATGGGTAGCTCTGAGGGATGTAGTAGTGAAGGCAGCAGAGGATAAAGTAGGTACAAAGACGAGGGCTGCTAGAAATCCTTGGGTAACAGAAGAAATATTGAATTTAATTGATGAAAGGAGAAAATATAAAAATGCAGTAAATGAAGCAGGCAAAAAGGAATACAAACGTCTCAAAAATGAGATCGACAGGAAGTGCAAAATGGCTAAACAGGGACGGCTAGAGGACAAATGTAAGGATGTAGAAGCTTATCTCACTAGGGGTAGATAGATACTGCCTACAGGAAAATTAAAGAGACCTTTGGAGAGAAGAGAACCACGTGTATGAATATCAAGAGCTCAGATGGCAGCCCAGTTCTAAGCAAAGAAGGGAAGGCAGAAAGGTGGAAGGAGTATATAGAAGCTTTATACAAGGGCGATGTACTTGAGGACAATATTATGGAAATAGAAGAGGATGTAGATGAAGACGAAATGGGAGATACGATACTGCGTGAAGAGTTTGACAGAGCACTGAAAGACCTGAGTCGAAACAAGGCCCCCGGAGTAGACAACATTCCATTAGAACTACTGACGGCCTTGGGAGAGCCAGTCATGAGAAAACTCTACCAGCTGGTGAGCAAGATGTATGAGACAGGCGAAATACCCTCAGACTTCAAGAAGAATATAATAATTCCAATCCCAAAGAAAGCAGGTGCTGACAGATGTGAAAATTACCGACTATCAGTTTAATAAGCCACGGCTGCAAAATACTAACGCTAATTCTTTACAGACGAATGGAAAAACTGGTAGATGCAGACCTCGGGGAGGATCAGTTTGGATTCCGTCGAAATGTTGGAACACGTGAGGCAATACTGACCTTACGACTTATCTTAGAAGAAAGATTAAGAAAATGCAAACCTACGTTTCTAGCATTTGTAGACTTAGAGAAAGCTTTTGACAATGTTGACTGGAATACTCTTTTTCAAATTCTAAAGGTGGCAGGGGTAAAATACAGGGAGCGAAAGGCTATTTATAATTTGTACAGAAACCAGATGGCAGTAATAAGAGTCGAGGGGCATGAAAGGGAAGCAGTGGTTGGGAAAGGAGTGAGACAGGGTTGTAGCCTCTCCCCGATGTTATTCAATCTGTATATTGAGCAAGCAATAAAGGAAACAAAAGAAAAATTTGGAGTAGGTATTAAAATTCATGGAGACGAAGTAAAAACTTTGAGGTTCGCCGATGACATTGTAATTCTGTCAGAGACGGCAAAGGACTTGGAAGAGCAGTTGAACTGAATGGACAGTGTCTTGAAAGGAGGATATAAGATGAACATTAACAAAAGCAAAACGAGGATAATGGAATGTAGTCAAATTAAATCGGGTGATGCTGAGGGAATTAGATTAGGAAATGAGACACTTAAAGTAGTAAAGGAGTTTTGCTATTTAGGAAGTAAAATAACTGATGATGGTCGAAGTAGAGAGGATATAAAATGTAGACTGGCAATGGCAAGGAAAGCGTTTCTGAAGAAGAGAAATTTGTTAACATCGAATATAGATTTATGTATCAGGAAGTCGTTTCTGAAAGTATTTGTTTGGAGTGTAGCCATGTATGGAAGTGAAACATGGACGATAACTAGTTTGGACAAGAAGAGAATAGAAGCTTTCGAAATGTGGTGCCACAGAAGAATACTGAAGATAAGGTGGATAGATCACGTAACTAATGAGGAGGTATTGAATAGGATTGGGGAGAAGAGAAGTTTGTGGCACAACTTGACTAGAAGAAGGGATCGGTTGGTAGGACATGTTCTGAGGCATCAAGGGATGACAAATTTAGCATTGGAGGGCAGCGTGGAGGGGAAAAATCGTAGAGGGAGACCGAGAGATGAGTACACTAAGCAGATTCAGAAGGATGTAGGTTGCAGTAGGTACTGGGAGATGAAGCAGCTTGCACAGGATAGAGTAGCATGGACAGCTGCATCAAACCAGTCTCAGGACTGAAGACAACAACAACAACAAAAAATATCTCTAACCAGTGGTGTCTAAACAGGTAGTTCAGTCCTATCAACGTATTGTCGAGTGAGGTACTAAAGTGCTGAACATCCTACGGTTTATGTTGTTCACGGCGAGACTTGTTTCAACCGTGCTCATGTTTTCATCTGCGACAATGCCCATGTATGGAGTGATAATAACCCAGATTCCAGCCAAATCTCAGA
This sequence comes from Schistocerca gregaria, assembly GCF_023897955.1. Classification (NCBI taxonomy): domain Eukaryota; kingdom Metazoa; phylum Arthropoda; class Insecta; order Orthoptera; family Acrididae; genus Schistocerca; species Schistocerca gregaria. The sequence continues at coordinate 549,464,919 of NC_064931.1, forward strand.
TCGGTATCAATAAAAATCTATCGTCTTTAAGATTGCAACCGCACATGGTCAAGTAATAGGCTTTATCTCCTGCAGCCCTAATTCAAACGGGCTCTTCATCTGGTGTTGATTAGAGATCTTCTGCCATAATTCTTGGAAACTGTACCTTTCGTTTTCCATGAGAGAATATGGTTTAAGCACTATAGTGACCCATCCTACTTTGATAGTAATGTTCATCAGCACCTAAACAATAGATTCTCTCACGCTGTATTCTAAGGATCTCTGGACCTCAGTCCTATGGATTTACACAAGCACACTGCTCATGAAACGCTAGTAGAATCTCAAGAGGAAATGACAGGTGAAGTGAATGGAGTTCAGCCATAAAGTGCTTTATATTAAATATGTGTTCAACTACAATGAACATTCACGTTGCTGTCATATATACTGCACAGCTTATTGGGTTATTTCACAATGAACGTAGGCTAGAAACAAGTCATCAAGTAATAAAGGGAATCAGTACTGCAACTTTGATGGTTCTCTGCAAATTATTGCGTAATTTGGTTATATGTAATGCCCCGCTACCTGTCTCATTCTACAGCCGGCAACAGGAGCATTTGACAGAGTGTGGCAAATTATAATTTAACGTTGTAATTAATGTATTAAGACTTGCGGTCTTCATTTAAAACAGTTGCTATATTCTTTAAAAAAAATTCTATTAGATGTAAGTTTTCTAAATCACTAAAGTACTAGACTTCTTTCCCATCAATGATTGTCTTATTAATTTAGGATACTTTACCATATGCAGAAGATTGATCATAAAGTTTTGAGATACATTTCCTATCAGAACTCTATCACAATATCCAAACTGTGTAGGCGAAACAGTTTTTGATATATGCTACTGTTAACAAAATTTTTAACCAACTGTATAGGAGGAAAAGTAGGTAGAATATTATAATTAACGGACGATATGTGACACTTAAGATACACAGATAACTTCGTTGGTAACATGGTTTGCTCAGCAACAGTCCAGCAGCCGTTAGACCTTCAGTATAAAAAGTGATTTATCTGCTTCTCTTCTCTGTCTCCACACATATCAACTGAAGTTGTTTGCTCGCGTCCGTCTGTATATGCAGGCTAATCTCAGGACCGTTGTAGGGATTTTGATTCTGTTTTGACTAATATATGCGCAGATTCATGAGGAAGATTTATGTATATAATTTATAAACACTTGTACAAGTTTCTGTATCAGGATGAAGTAAAGTTAAGTTATGAAAACGATGCCAGTGCCACATAGCAAACTGTCGCCATATCTCGAGAGAGCAGCAGTGCTTCGAGAACGCAGAAAATGGGATCTAATTTGCATCTGGTGTGGTGGTCTAGCAGTAGAGTGTGTACCTGGAACCCAGGATGTTGTGGGATGGAATCCCAGCTGGCTCATCTTTCCTCACATGACTGTCAGTTATGTGGACACAATCATTTCGAGCTATTACGACAGTTCCAGACCGCCAGTTACTGCTTAATTCAGATTAGCAATCGCAAATTGTGGTGTCCGAAGAGTGCAGTCCCATTTCAAAGTTGGTACCTCACGACGAATCGTAAAGTAAGGACGATGACTGACGTAGCAACGAATGAGAGACGTCGGCGTAGAAACGCCCTCAAGAATCACCATACGCCGCCGCTGCCAGAAAATTACCTCGGTCTGCAGTCATTGGTTACGGGGACAACGTTATTTTACTTCGGATCCAGTAGCCCGAGTTGTGTTACAAGAACTATATCGAAGTTCATAATCAATTGTAAATTGAGACATAACTATAATCTGTATTGTATCAAGTAATAGTTAACTAATCAGCCAGAACATGATGACCACCGACCTACTATCGATATAAGCCCTTCCAGGCGATAACAGTGTCACCTGGCAAGGAATGACTGCTACTCAGACACGCACGGTGCATGTGGTATCACTGAGCGTGCTCTCTATGAGTAGAACTGGTAATGGAAATGAAATGAGCGTTGGGCGTCGTTGGACGGGAGGCCCCTTACGGGGCAGGTTCGGCCGCCCTGGTGCAGGTCTCGTTACATTCGACGCCACATTGGGCGATCTGAGCTCCGGATGGGGATGAAATGATGATGAAGGCAACACAACACCCAGTCCCTCACCGGAGAAAATCCCTGACCAAGTCAGGAATCGAACACGGGCCGCTTAGGATGGCAGTCAGTGACGCTGACCATTCAGTTATCGGGGCGGACTGTAGAATTGGTAAAGTGTACGACCTCCCTGAGTTGACCAAGGGCAGATTGTGATAGCCAAGAGGCTCAGCACGAACAGTTCACAAACTGCACGACTTGTCGAGTGTTCGCCGAGTGCTGTGGTGAGAGTCTTCAATATGTGACGAAACAAGCGTGAAACCGCGTTCAGACATCAAAGGGTGGCGGGACAACCCATCATTACACATGTCGGACGTCGTAGGCTGGGCAGATTATTAAAACAGGACAGGCAGAACTAACATCAGGCGGAACTAGCATGAGACTTTAATGCTGAGCATAGTACAAATGTGTCTGAACATACAGTCCTTCGAAAACTATGCAGTAACGACCCATGCATGCGTCAATTTCGGCAACTAAAACTGAAATGGGCACGTGACCAACGGCACTGAACGTTGGCGCAGTGGTATAATGTTGCATTGTCTTATGAGGCCCAACATCATCGTGGCGATAGGAGGGCGCGAATCCATCGCCTTCCAGGGGAACAGCTCCGTCGCACCTGTACTGGACGTAGACAAGCAGGAGCGGCTCCATTATTCTCTGAGGAACATTCACGTGGACATCCGTGGGTTCTGTGGAGCTCGTGAAAGGCACTATGATGGTCAAGTAGTAGCGTACGCTGGTTGCAGACCACGTACACCCCTTCATAACGATCATGTTTCCCAACGGCAGTAGTACTTTTCAACAAGATAACGCCCAATGTCACAAGGTCAGGAGTGTGATGGAGTTGTTCGAGCACACAGTGGTGAGCTCCAATTCATGTGCTGGCGCCCCTACTCTCCAGATCCGAAACCGATCGAACATATCTGGTTGTGAGTAAAACTGGCGCCAGAGCTCATCGCCCCCCTTCCTGGAATTTAGGGGAATCAGGTGAATTGTGTGTACAGATGACGTGCCAACTCCATCCAGCAACGTAGCAAGGCCTCATTGCTTCCATTCTGCGACTGGTCGCCGCTGTTATCCATACCGAACGTGAACATAACGGCTATTAGGTAGGTGGTCATAATGTTCTGGCTGACGGTCTAAGGCGCTGCAGTCATGGACTGTGCGGCTGGTCACGGCAGAGGTTCGAGTCCGCCCTAGGGCAAGGGCGTGTGTGTTTGTCGTTAGGATAATTTAGGTTAAGTGGTGTGTAAGCTTAGGGACTGATGACCTTAGCAGTTAAGTCCCACAACATTTCACACGCATTTTTTTTTGTTCTTGCTTATAAATGTATATTGAGTAGCGACAGTAACAAATACATAACTGTCGACATGGGTGGTTTCCAAGTATTTCAGATTGTTCAAAGATAATAAAGTGATGTAATGTATTGTGTGTGTCGTATGATCTGCTCGACCTCTTCCATCTGGGCTTGTTATGGCTAACTACTGTGGCGACAACTCTTTTTCGTCCGGCATTACGCAATTCGAACTCTTAATTCACTGCAAAGTTATCGAGCAGTTGGCAGTGAGCTACTCAGCTTCGAAGTATAGTAATAAAGTAATGTAATGTATTGTGTGTGTCATGTGATATGCTCGACCTCTTCCATCTTGGCTTGTTATGGCCAAGTGATGTAATGTATTGTGTGTGTCGTATGATCTGCTCGACCTCTTCCATCTTGGCTTGTTATGGATAACTACTGAGGCGACAACTCTTTTTCGTTCGGCATTACGCAATTCGAATTCTTAATTCACTGCAAAGTTATCGAGAAGTTGGCAGTGAGCTACTCAGCTTCGAAGTGTAGCAATAAATATGACCAATAACGAGAAGATAACCACTTCATCATCATGCTATGATGTGTGACTTACAGTATGAAATAATGAAATATTTTCCCCGCAATCGTTTGAGAAAACTGCACATCGAAAAAATATTCGAATCTAAAATATTTGGTGTTTTAATTTCTCTTTTGTGCTGCAAGTAAAATCTTTCCTGAAAATCTACAACAGCAACTTCAGTAACTTTCTTTCGTTTGCATGTAGTACATTCTTTTCAGCAGCGCAGCAGATTACTCAGTTTTTTGCTTTCTGTCTTCCTTGAATAAAAACTTGATGTTGACAATATTCTTCGTGTGGCATGGCGGGGAACTGCTGCAATTAGTCTTAACAGTGCATCACAGTACATTTCAAGCTTCACAACAGGAGTGTAGTAACATAAACTAAACATTTACATCATGCGTGTTTTAGCCATTTTTTTTTATTTGTGCCACTTCAGCCAATCTCGTAAACATATTTTACCACTCACGCACACATACACTCGTGATTCACATACGATATTTACATTATTTCTAAATATATTACTTACATCACGTCGGGTCGCTAGCTGTTTAGTAGTTTACTGATTTTGGTGAGAAGTGTGATACGCCGTCCTCTATATACAGTGATGAACCAAAAAATTATGTTCACATGCTAAATAGCGTGTTGGTCTACCTTTGGAGCGCAATACATAAGCGAGTCTGTGTGGCCTGGATCATTGGTTTGTCGCCTCGGATGCCTATGCAAAGCGCAACCATTTCCTGTAACTTACTTTTCGGCGGTTTTTAGGCACGGAAGTGATGCCCAGTACCATCTCAGATGTGCTCCAGTGTTCAGATCACACATTAGTTGCCCAAAACTGTCAATGTGAGTTCGCACGACTTTGGTCTTGTGACATTGACACACATTTGGCTGGAAGCTCCAGTCGCCGTGGTGGGAGATATCTACATCTACATCTACATGGATATTCTACAAATCACATTTAAGTGCCTGGCAGAGGGTTCATCGAATATCAAGCATGAAGGGATGCAGACGGTCTGAATTAAGGTCTAAGTAGCCCTCAGCTGTACCTTAGATTACTACCACAGGTCTCATAAAAAACCTAGTGAAAGTCCGCTATATCTCCCACCGCCCTACATCTGTTGCGTGGTGCTCGTTTCGAACAACTGACCGCCTAGGTGACAGCACATGTGGACACGACAATCGACATGCCACAACAGTGAAGATTTATTCGACAAAGCAACACGTTTCCACTGACCCACGGTCTAATGTCGATGATCCCGTTGCCACTGAAGCCGTAACTGACGACATGGTTGAGCCAGCATGGGAACACGCAGGGGTCGTGAAGTTACAGCGATACTCATGTTCGACCATGTGCACTGAACGGAGTGCTCCGAAACACTATACCTGCACCATCAGTGTGCTCTATCGTCAGATGTATCGCAGATGGCAGTCTATGCCCCTTAACAGAGCGGACAAACCAACGACGTTCAGGTTCTATGATGAGGTCCGATAGTCGCTTATTTGTGGTTTCATTGCCCCTCAGCGTCCTACCGTTGATGCTCACGGCAGTAGGACGAGAACAGCAACCAGTTTCACCCCTGCTGAGATGGTCATTCCCAGACGCCTAGCCTTAAGAGTGACTTCGTCAAAGTCCCAAATGTCACTGGATATCCCCATTTGTCGCACGTGTTATCGCTAGAATATTTCCTCATTCGTTTCGGCTCCACTAATATACTTTTCTTATCACGTGCACACATCGCCATCACACAGAATTCAGACTCACGGTGGGCAGTGTTCATAATGTTTTGGCTCCACATCTCTGTTTATATAAATAAATTTCACAGTGTAATGGATGTTTTTGATGACTCGAATTACTTTCCTTATAACTAATGTTTTGAATAATTTTCAAATTTGCTATTGCAACTACTATTTTGTGATAGATATGCTCATATATTTGACGTGTCCATAGCAACTTTTATGAAAAGTATGTTTGCAAAGTTAAATTCTTTACAACCAAAAAATTATTGTATCTAACAAACTTTGATGACCATGTTCTTCCTTCGATAAACGTCGGAATTGATATATAACGTCTCCAACGTTTTTGAGTAAGTACAGTTGTGTAGGTCGGTCAACGTTCAGGCATCTAAGACTTTTGTTGCTCCAATAGTTTAAAAGTTTCCAGAAGTTTGAAGCGTTGTCTTATTGACAAAAAGCATCTTATGATTATTGTTTCTGTCTCGTGTACTGAGTTAATTTCAGTTTTGGCGTTATGAAGAGTGGGGTGGAACGACATTTAAGAATCCATGCAGCTACTGCAATGGAAAATATTCTGCTAAGTACATCATCCATTTTATAAGATTTTAGTGCTTTTGTTAGTCATAAATTGGTAAATGTCTGTTCATGCATTTAGTCAGATGCGTGATGACGACTAATAACAACCGCAACAGGTAGCAATAGTTAGGTTCTCATGGTAAACAAATATTGGTCAATATCTTCATGCTGTGAGGCATGAAATACTGAAACTATATCCACTTAAATAAGAGTTGTAGTTCCTGGACTCAAACATCACTGGTCATCAGTCGTGTACGTACGATTATGATGCAGGAAGATCACTCTATCCGCGCGGTTAGAGGCGTCATGTCACTGATTATGCGGCCACTCCTGCTGGAGGTTCGAGTCCTCCCTCGGGCATCAGTGTGTGTTTTGTTCTTTGTATAAGTTAGTTTAAGTAGTGTGTAAGTCTAGGGATCGATGACCTCAGCCGTTTGGGCCCTTAGGAATTCATAGATTTTAACATTTTGAAATCGCTCTAATTTTCACTGTTGATGTTGACAAACTCTCTGTTTTCGAAGAAGTCAATGGGGATAGATAGTGTAAAACGTTACACTAGATCTGGAGCTGTTTGTTAGATCTACGTCCACGCGTACATATAGACTGTGCAAGACACTATATAGCGCATGGCAGAAGGTATTTAGTACAACTGATACCCATTGTCTTGTTTTTTGTCTCAAACAGGAGACTAAGGAGAAGTGATTGCCCATATGCCTCTTTACGTGTCATGAACTCCTACATTTTAATCTTAACGGTCGGTTTACAAGATGGAGATTTGAACCCCTGAATTGCGTCGATGTCATCCTTTAATCAAACCGGTGGAAAGCCCAAACTGTGAAGTACTACTCCAGAAATAGTAGCACAAGCTGTCTCCTTTTTAGGATCGCTATACTTTTGCGGAAGTTTACCTACGCACAATATTTGTCCATTCGCCTGCCATATAACTGATTTTACCGGCTCGTTGCATCTGATGTTGGTACGCGATGTTTGGTCCATAGATTTAATCGACATGACTGAGACAAGCAACATACTATTATATCTGTGTTTGAACTATACACGATTGTGTCTTTTACCTACCCGAATTCATTTACATTGATCCACTTTGAAATCAGACTGTTCTTCACGCAATCGTCTACAGAGTGAATATTGCAGGGATGGATTCCTGGCTGGAAATGGAGGAAGAAACGTACTATGAACACGTCTCCGGAAATGGACGGTGTGTGGACGACGACAACAAATCGTTCCGGAACAGAGTACAGAAATGCATCGTATCCAAGTGAAGAACAAATGTTCAAAGTGGCCTCCGTGGAATGCAAAGCACGTGCTCATGCGTCGCGTCATGGATTGCCGCTCTCTTTCGCATGTTCCGTCATCTCTCCGAATAGCGTCACAGTCGTGAACACACTGGTGAAGGAGCTGAACATCAAGAACTGGTTCTACATACACAGCGCTTTTCATATGTCTCAAGAGGTAAAATTCGGGAAGATTGAAGTCCGGTTATCTAGCAGGCCATGCTATGGGGCCTCCGCGTCCTATCCAACGTCCGGGTAAGATGTTGAGGTGTCGGCGAGGTGCAATGCGGAAGTGGTGCTTCCTCATGCAGAAACCACATAACCTGTCGTAGTACGAAAGGCACATTCTCAAGCGGCCCAGCCAGAGTATTCCACAGGACGTCAGCGTACATTCCTTCGTCGAAGAGTTGTGAAATTATAACAGGTCCGCGAATGTGTTCACCTAGAGTCTTTGTCCACACATGAATGCTGAACCGATGCTGGTGAGAAGATTCAACCATTCCCCAAGGATTGCCTGTAGCCGACAGATGACAATTATGTAGATTGAAGATGTCAGTTCTGATGAAGGTTGCTTCGTTAGTAAAGAGGACTGATGACAGAAATCCCATTATGCTGATGGTCTGGTGCAAAAACCATCGACATAATTCTTCTCGCAGAGGGGAAACCGCTGCTGATAAACCTTGCACTCGTTGCACGTGATAGGGACAGTAGCGGCTGTCTTGCAAGAAACACGTCGTCTTACTTTGGTTTACCTCATGTTTGCGGGCCACTTGCTGGAGTAGGGTTCGTCTCAATATCCTGTAGAACCCGGTCCTTCAAATATGGTGTACGCAGACTCCGCCACCTCCCTGCACGTTCTTCCGTCCGAAAGGACCCATGATCACACAAACGCCCAGAAAGGCTTAAAATGTTGTGTAATGTACTTCGTGCCTGCGACGGTATGTTTTTGGTATAGACATGTTGCCTCTCTAACTTCTCCATGTCCCTTACTACTTCGTAGCGCCGGCCAGTGTGTCCTTGCGGTTCTAGGCGCTTCAGCCTGTTACCGCGTGACCGCTACGGTCGCTGGTTCGAATCCTGCCTCGGGCATGGATGTGTGTGATGTCCGTAGGTTAGTTAGGTTTAAGTAGTTCTAAGTTCTAGGGGACTGATGACCACAGATATTAAGTCCCATACTGCTCAGAGCCATTTGAACTTCGCTGCGTTGTCTTGATAAATTGAAACAAATGCTGAACCACAGATTAATGATAAGTATAACATTTCTAAATCTTTGGATTTTAATGAGCAACATGCAGTTGAGCAAAATTGATTCTGGCGCAATCTTGTTTAGCGTTGTTCATTCACTGCTACGCAGTTAAACGAGGGGAGACGGGCTGACCTGGCCGTTTTGACGACTATCTTACGGTTGTGGATTCTCTTTTGCACTGTGTTCAGGTTTTTTCGTCCGGTATTAAGAAATTTGCGTCGTTGATGATCAAATTCGATTCTTTATTAAATTGATACATGATAGTGTGTACTGCGTTAAGGCACAGTGAGCTCGTTCACGTCACTGAAATGAAGCTCTGGCACTGCCTGTACTGTGTCCGGGAACATATCTCCGTTAACAAAATGTAGTAATTTCTCGTGTCACCACACAGCACACCAATTTGTGTTATCTGCTCCATTCCTTTCAACCTTTTAACCACGACTTACATTTCATAATTTCTGCTTTTATCGGTGTAATTAATTACTTTTTTAATTTAAGGAAGTAGCGCATATTTAACAGTGAGTGCTGTACATGGAGGCAGACCAGATGCGCTCCATTAAGCCGGAACGTTAATAACGCGCGCCAGAGGCGTCTGTTGACCGCAAACCTTGTTGACGAACAAGCGTTCTATTAATAGAGACGCCAGGGAGCCGCCCGCTGCTGCCGCTGCTGCTGCTGCAGGGTAAATCTACTTGGCGCAGAGCCGAGGTCTCCGCACCCTTCTGCTACAAGTTCCCCTGCACGAACTTCGCTGTTAATTCATCACGATGTATGTAAACAGCAGATGGCAAAAAGTTGATGTAGCCGTTGCTGGAGCTGTACTGCTCCGCCTCTGGTCTCGTAAGCCAGTCTGTCGATCAGGGAGCTTCGCATTCACGTCTCCCCACGTAACAGAATTATGCCTACTCCGTGCTTCGCGCTTCTGATTTATTGCAAGCGAGTGATGTACTGAGGTGGCTACGGAACTGTATTCGTGCTTCGAACAAAAAGCGTTCTAAGTGGCCTCAGCACGCTGCCCCTGGCCTTTCTTTGCCGAAATTAATTTTCGTCTGTTTGTAGAATTATTTCGTTAACGAAACAGTGGCCGACTCTTTCACACCATACTTGTATCGAATATCATGTTTTGCATTCTCCAGTGATTAGCTGTTGGAAAACATCACCTTAACGCATAATTCTTTAAAGCACCAGCAACAAACATTGTTACCTGTACGAAAGATACGTCAGCATGGACATATAAGAAGTGAATAGTAATTTTATAAGTCGTCAAAAAAACTCAAAAAATTAAATTAGTTTCAGTTCATTATGTCCATTTAAAATTATAAATAATTCCGAGTCACAATGCGTATAAATCTTTAATTTCACGAGTGCATCTAAAAAATGTCACTACGGTTTACCATAAAGACCATCTATCCCATGAGACACTAGTAGCAAGTTGCGGTTATCGTCATTCTGGTAGAGGCCCATTCACTTGTATTACTTACATGTTTGGTCTCGCGGTTAAGGCGCTCAGTCCGGAACTGCGCGACTGCTACGGTCGCAGGTTCGAATCCTGGCTCGGGCATGGATGTGTGTAATGTCCTTAGGTTAGTTAGGTTTAAGTAGTTCGAAGTTCTAGGGGACTGATGACCACAGATATTAAGTCCCATAGTGCTCAGAGCCATTTTGTTTAGTCTCCCTTTGTTGGATAAGAAAAGCTCATCCGGTTTGTTAACTGTAGTAATTGCCCCAATCAACACATGGGTTTTTTAAATAGCTCTGAATTTTCCCATCGGCTGTGTGATTAACTGTCACAGCTGTAATCGAGAGGCCCATTCACTTGTATTACTTACATGTTTGGTCTCGCGGTTAAGGCGCTCAGTCTGGAACCGCGCGACTGCTACGGTCGCAGGTTCGAATCCTGGCTCGGGCATGGATGTGTGTAATGTCCTTAGGTTAGTTAGGTTTAAGTAGTTCGAAGTTCTAGGGGACTGATGACCACAGATATTAAGTCCCATAGTGCTGAGAGCCATTTTGTTTAGTCTCCCTTTGTTGGATAAGAAAAGCTCATCCGGTTTGTTAACTGTAGTAATTGCCCCAAACAACACATGGGTTTTTTAAATAGCTCTGAATTTTCCCATCGGCTGTGTGATTAACTGTCACAGCTGTAATCGCGAGCGTTACTTTGATTCCTATTGTAATCGGACGAACTGCAGCTCCAAATTATTAACCAAATTTCTGACATCATGCTATGACATCATTCTGCAGCAGGTAGGTACCTTATGTACATTCGAAAGGTATTGCGTTCATTTTTTAAGAGAAGAAATACTGGCCTCAAGACCATATAGCAATAATCACCAATTCTTAAATGCTTCTATTCGAGCGGAAAAGCTTCAAATACGGGTTGTAAGAAAAGGATCCTACCATCTGTTTTTAATATCAAGAAACTACTGGTCTTACGCGGAAAGTAGTTGCTTGGCTGGCGTAGAACAGCGTGGAAACACTGTCAACATGTAATTGCCTTGCTAAATTAGATGTGGCTGAGGTAAATGCATCTTTTCACAACTTTGACATTATTCTGGGTGTTATTGTTATTTGTAGTTAATGTAATATTTGGTGGGTGTTTATTCACATTTTTTTAGTATGTGTTGTCGCCAGGTAGCATCAGAGGAGTTATCGTAACGATAGAAGTTACATCTTAAACATTACGGTGAACTGCATGTAGATGTCACATGCTTAGCTTAGAATGAACCTTAAAAATTTGCTGTGTGTCCGGGATTCCATGTGCTGTAGTCAAACATGGTATATGATGGTCCCAATGCCATTACGAGGGTGTGCTGAAAAACGATGCATCCGAATTTTTTTAGTGTAATTTTTTTTTAAATAATATAAACAATATTAACATTCTACAGCTTTGTTCTTCGTGTCTACATTCTTATTTCTCATCTTAGTCATCCTGGCGACGAACACATTTCTCTCAACGAGATACCAGTTTGTTGCTACCGTCACAGAAAATGGTTTGGTTTTGATGACGGAACTACAACCTCACCTTCGTCTGCACCACGTCTTCTCTATAAAATTGATGTTCTCGGAAGTTTTCCTTAAATTTTGGAAGCAGAGGAAAATCGGATGTGGCCAAGTCTGCACTGTATCGACGATGATCCGATGACAGTGATCCCGAGGCGTCGGATTGTTGAAGATGTCGTTGCGCTCGTCTGTGGTCTTGCATTGTCATGCTGAAGCGGAGGGTACACCATGTGTGGATTAACTCTTCGAATTGGTGGTTTCAATTTTCTGGCGGTTTCGCAGTACATTTCAGAGCTTGTGATGGTATCTTTAGACATGAATCACACCTAAAACGTCCCTGAAAACTCTGATGAGTTCATCATCTTGATTCCGATGAGTCTCGACGTTTGCCGTACACTGTCGTCCACTCCCAAATTTGTCAGACACGTTGAAATTAGTGCTACGGTTTCCTTCATTACGAGCTCAATCAACCCAATGTTGCACATTGCTGATGTCGATACAATCATCAATGTACTTTCTTCCATTACCCTATGGATTTGAATTGGATGCACGCTTTCTGCAATTAGAAACTCAACTACAGCACGTTGTTTCTCACACACCACTATGTTACATGCTACAATTCGGGGCTCTTTAGCGACAGAAGCCTGCACCTTGTGTTAGCAAATCGAGAAACTCGACCTAGTAATATGCATGACATGTAATTCGTCAACCGCTATTCAGGACGGAATAAAAAAAAGGGAGCATTACCTTTCAGAACACCCTCCTAGCGTCCGGTAGTGAGGACTTCACCCTCATCAAGTAGAGGAAGACTGTGCTCGAGCACTTGAAAAAAGGATTCATAGACGACTGATGTTAACAATTCGATGCAGTACGTAATGCTTTTTTCGTAGACATAAGGGACAGTGAAATGAAACCGAGACAGATGGAGAAAAAGAGTGAAGTGTTCATTGTTTTATAGTTACCAGCAAATTTATTCTACTGTGAGACAAGATGGTCAATACCATCATCGGAAAATGTTTGCGGTTTCCTACGGAAACGCTATTGTACGCAGACATACACCTAACAGTCCGAATCAATTCGACGGCCTCGGATATCCCTCTTCCGGGCTCCGAAAATATGGAAGCCGCAGGAGAAGAGGGTGCGACTGTATGAAGGCTGTGGTACGGCTTCACAGAAAAAATTCTACAGCGTTGTCGGAACAACGTTGGTAACATGTGGGCGGGCAACATGGTCCGTGGGCAACCGAAAACAGTTTTCCACCAAGGCATTGACCCTATTGTCTCAGTCACATAAATGTATTAACAGTTCTGGCAATTATGTTCGAAATAATACTTAATAGTTGTTTTTTCTATCCGTCTTGTTTTCGTTTGAGTCCCCCTTCTAATAAACAGCGACGGCGCTTAAATTCAACAGATTTTGACGATTTAACTAACGAAATAACAGAATTTTTTCTCCAGGGTCCCCTTTTGGAAGGGGATCACAGTTTGTTATTGTCTTCCACCCTCAACCTCCCCACAAATATTTCCATAGAACAATATGTTTTTACATCGGTACGTAGTGTAATGCTTTGGCATAACATCTATGAATATGAATTGGTCCGAAAATTTGAGAACATGTGTCCTGCCATAACTGAAATAGTAACAAATTCTCTCACATTTAATGACATCACAATCTGCACGTTTGGGACACAGTCCAGTCACAATAACGTGACTACCTGTCAAAAGCCTGAATAACCATATTTTCCAGCTACGAGACGTGAAGGAAGAGAGTCAGTAATGTTCGGAGGATACTGACAGGGATGTGGAGCCATGCTGATTCCAGCGCCGTGGTCAGCTGTGCATTCCAGAATGACGAAACCATCCGGGGATTTTCACTAAAACATTCCACAGGCCTTAACGCTCCCTCCTCCTCCGTTTCACGCCGTATATGCCGACGGCCATTGTCCGGTGGCTCCTAAAACGTGATTCACCTGAAAAGGCTACCTGTCGCCTTTCAGTGGACTACCAATTGTGGTACAGGCGTGCTGTTTCCCGCCTTCGTCACCTATGAACAGCAATCAGAATGGGTTCGCGAACCAGGAGTCTGCTGCGGAGGCCCATTCGCAGAAACGTTCGCTGAACGGTCTTTGAAGAGACAATGCTGGTAGCCTGTTGGTACATCTGGGCGGTCAGATGTCCAACAGCTGCACGCATATTCGCCCGTACACATCTCCGAAGTTGCCGTCTCCCCTGTCATCTACTGTCCGTGGCGCACCACAGTTGCTTCGGCGCCGGGTTTCGATAGAGATATTTTGCCATGCACGGTACACGTTAACCACATTCGCACGCCAATAGTTTGCCAACTCAGCCGTTTCAGAAATGCTTCCACTCTTGGCCCGAAAGCCAATGACCATGCCCTTTTGGAAGTCAGACAGATGGCAAACGTTTCCGCATTACAACGACTGCACTGTTGTCAGATCCCCCGAAACGCTTTATACACACTGTGCTGCTAGTGTAGCCAATTGCTGTCTGTGAATAGTTATGTCATAAATTGGCGATGGTCACATTGATGAGACTGGACCTTGTATAAAATGTATCAGTATTCCGTTTAGCAATACGAGTGGAAACACAGGTTTGAAGATTGTAGCTATGCGAGAGTGTAACTGAGTGGAAGACTTTCTTTCTCGCTTTCAAAAAGGCAGTCTTTCTATTTCTTCTTTTTTTCTCAGTTGAAGTTCTTCCGCTTTCTGTGATTCCTTTCTCAGCTTCCTATGGTTTGGCAGTTCTACCTGAATACTTACGAACCATCTCGGATTTCTAGTTAAAAACAGGTACGGTCAGGCTGGCAGCCATCCCTCTCACTAACAACTAAGAAGTATCATGTGTAAAATGTACAATGTAATTTATATTATACCTATTCATGTTGGTAACTTTTATTTTACACATAAATTTCTTTTGTGAAAGTGAGCTGTGAAATTTTGAAACTGATATACAGGGCAATTCAGCCAAGCTGCTCTCCTCTGATATTTCCCGGAACGTTAAAATATCGTAATTCTGCTTACACACAAATGAACTGTAAAAAATCACTCGCTAAATAATGTTTAACCTCTTTTCGTAGCTATATTTCTTACAAAAACATACGCATCAACCTCGCTTTTTGAAATGGAATTAAAGTAATCTCTGCTGCTCATATCGTATTTCCAAAAGAAACGAATTTAACGGCGTTTCACTCCTGAAAATGCGAGTAGTTGTTTCGAAGAAATTATAAAACATAAAACTTAACTCAATATCTGTTTTGAACATGAGACTGATTGCTGTGAAAATTCGTGTCATTATACAGAACTGTCATGCCAGGCTCAAGACTCGCACCTACTTGATGCACGTAAGAGTCTACTTACAAAATCAAAGTAATGGAGAAAGGATTAATTTATAACTGATACTAATCACACTTGGCTACATATGGTCGGACTGATACACCAGCCGTAAAGCAAAGGACGTGGACTCTAGAGATGATTCAGCAGTTAATTTCCGTAACAGTTCTGCTCTTGTTTCTACCAGAATCTTGCAAGAAAGCTGCTCGTAAAAAATTGAAAGTACTTTTTGAACAGGGAAATATGGTATGCGCACTGTTAAATAATAACCTTGCGGAATGTGTCTAGATACACACATTGCAAAATTACCTCAGCAACAGAAACATAAAGATAATTTTTAAAAAATTGATGATAACCACAACCTTAAAATTCCCTTTACGTCCTCATGTGTTCTGAATACCCACCGTCTTTTGCAATACACGTTGAAGTAACTGGCGTAGGGCTTCTTGAGAGACTGAAGAGATTCTTTAGATATCATTACACATGCCACAACATGTGATGTTTCATATCTTATACAGTCGTCGTAAGTTGTAAATGGACTTCATTTTTGGGTTTACCCAAAAGGTAAGAGGCCAGTGACGTCAAATTAGGTGAACGTGAAGCTAGCTGATGACGCCTTCACGTTGTATCCAAGGACCAGCGAAGAGATAGGTCAGCGCTTTCCCAGCCGCAAGTGGTTAATGAGTTTTGGATACATTGTGCTAGTAGCACACAGATCTACGTATTTCATGTGGTACTTCCTCTAATAGTACCAGCAGAACTTCGGTAAGCAATTGTAAGCATCTTTTACCGTTAAGGTTTCTTTAACGAAAGAATCCGCACCAAACATTAACGCTCCACTATCTCTGCTGTTCAAAATGCCTCAGCCTGTATAGAACCTCAGCGGTTCGGTAATGAGTATTCCTTACATTTAGCTACACATGAGATGTAAGGGCAGCTTAATTGGCCAAGGGAATCCTTTGAAGAAAGCGTCTATCGTCCCGATGTCGCATCACAACCGAATGACAGAATTCCAAGCGCTTTCAGCAAATCCCCTGGTTGATTTGCTTCTGGAGTGACACATGATGAGGCTGGTAGCCATATTCACGCAAAGTGGGAACAACTCTGAGTTGACGTATTCGAAGAACAATCGAAGTTTCTCTAGAGGTAACATGTGGACTATGCGCAACAGCTGTCAGAACACATATTTCCTTCGCTCTGCTTGTTGGAAGCTAGCTCTTTCCCCTTTTGCGTGGTATTCCATTATCCTCCCAATACAAAGTTTTTTGTCTTCGTATTCGCTAAATTATCATCCACGTTGAACATATGTTGTCGAGACACCTTGGTGCATACATCTCAGTTGTACCCTGTGTGTTCTTTCTGCATTATCCATTGAGACCTAGTATACCTACACGGTCCAGTCCCACTAATGTGACCTCCGCCTACGGTCGACGTCGGCTTGCACTAACCACTGACAGAAGACAGGTGGCTGCACTAGCAGTGAAGTGTGTATAAAGCGTGTCGGGGCGACGCGGGCAGCAGTGTAGTCGCGGTCGTGCTGCGGAAAATGAGCAATTTATCTGAATCCCTAAAGGACGTGATCATTAGCTTTCGGGACAAGGCTGGAAGCAGTTCCGAAACGGCTCAGTTTGTAATCTAATCACGTGCCGCAGTGCTTACAGTATACAGTGCGTGGTAAAATGGCGCCATTCAACATCGGCACCGAAGCAACTGTGGTGCACCACTGGCCATAGTTGACCGGTGAATGACACTTATTATAGGGATGTTATTATAGGGTGAATGACACTTATTATAGGGATGTTACTGTCGTCTAACCACTCCGCCACAAGAACTGCATTATGAACAGGCACTCCATCGTTGTGAAAGATGCAGTCGCCATCCCCGAATTGCTCTTCAACAGTAGGGATCAAGAAGGTGCTTAAAACATCAATGTAGGTCTGTGCTGTGATAGTGCCACGCAAAACAACAAGGGGTGCAAGCCCCTCCATGAAAAACACGACCACACCATGACACCACCACCTCCAAATTTTACTGTTGGCACTACACACGCTGGCAGATGACGTTCATCGGCCAATTTCCATACCCACACCCTGCCATCGGATCGCCACATTTTGTACCGCGATTCGTCACTCCACACAACGTTTTTCTAGTGTTCAATCGTCCAATGTTTACTCTCCTTACACCAAGTGAGGCGTCGTTTGGTATTTACCGGCGTGATGTGTGACTTATGAGCACCCGCTCGACCATGGAGTCCAAGTTTTCTCACCTCCCGCGAAGTACGCAGTTAGGCATTCCTGTGTGATGGTCTGGATAGATGTCTGCCTATTACACATTGCGACCCTCTTCAACTGTCAGCGGTCTCTGTCAGTCAACAGACGAGGTCGACCTATACGATTTTGTGCTGTAGGTGTCCCTTCACGTTTGCACTTCACTATCACGTCTGAAACAGTGGATCTAGGGATGTTTAGGAATGTGAAAATCTCACGTACAGACATATGACACAAGTGACACCCAAATACCTTCCCATGTTCAAGTCCGTGAGTTCCGCGGAGCGCCCCATTCTACTCTTTCACGATGTATAATGACTTCTGAGTTCTGTTATATGGAGTACCTGGTAGTAGGTGGCAGCACAAAGCACCTAATATGAAAGAGGTATGTTTGTGGGGGTGTCCGGATGCTTTTGATCACCTGGTCCATTTCAGGGGTTTAACATTCTGTTTCGTGCATATCCTTATTTGAATGTAAAATCATGAACTTACGCACAACATAGCAATCGGTTAAATGTTCAAAACAAATTTCTCTTTAGTCCTAAAAATTGTAATTACTCCGTAATCAGTAACCGGATTTGAAGAGTGAATGCCATAGAATTCGTCACTTTTAGAGTTATGATACTAGTAGCACAAACTGCTATAGATTCATTGGTGATACTGGCATCTTCATAATTAATATAGCTATCAGACAACACTAAACGTCGCTTAGGTACCACTTTCTCATAATTCATCTGGATGGAAACGGAATTACGATATCTTAAACTGTCCGAAAATATTTGAGCTGAATAGATTAGGTGAACCACTCTGTATGTAAAAATATAGACTCATCTATTGAAATGCGTTTTCGGGGAGGGGGGGGGGCGGGATATTGTGAAACCCATGACCTCCCCTCGTCTCCGGCCGTTTGGGATTGTTCCTGAGAAGCACAGGAGAATTCATTTCAAAATTTTTTTGTGAATTAACGGAAAGGAATGTACATGACTGTTCCTCTGGATGTAACAATTTTCTTCCAAAATGGTAGGTATTACGTACAACTTCTTTTTACAGAAGCTTTACACTTTATTCTTGCGGAAATCGGTAGTACAGCTGAAAGGTATTATGAAAGACATTTCTTTTTACAGGAGCTTTACACTTTATTCTTGAGGAAATCGGTAGTGCAGTAGAAAGGTATAATGGAAGACATTCATTAAAATGTTATCGAGAGATAGTTCCACTGTATAGCTAAAAATCTCATAGGGAAAAAGGGGAAGTAAAAGAAGAAAGTATGGCGGTCGTTTGGAGTTGTTCCATGCGATATTTCGACTCTTCGTGCATATTAACACCTTTTGTTCGCGACAAGGACATGTGCCTTAAGTGGTTCTTGTTTGAATGGATGCGCCTGTGAAGTGACTGCTCAGTTTCTCTAGCTCATGGCCTATGGAGAGAGTGAAAGGCAGTGGTGACAGGTACTCTGCTTCCCCAGAACAACATTTAGGGGGACACCCAATTTAACATCTTGTACCATCAATATGACCTACGTAAGAATTACATGTTCACAATAAAGCAGTGAAACCACTGGCTGCTTAAATTATCCTTTACCAGGACTACATTCCTTTGCTTGCCATTAAGAATTGACGAATTGAATTGGAGCGCAATCACTAACGAAACCTAAAGCTTTGGATGTGAGAAACAGAAGTTTTATTTATTACATCAGTTGTTACATTGTTAGGACATTCAAGCGTCAAATCTGGAACAAGGGGCTAAGTTCTACTGCTGAATTTATAATTACCTCATTATACATAAATCGTGGCTCATCATGGATCTGACTCATATTTTTTTGCTTAAACGCAGTTCTCTATCCAGTAATGTTACAATGAAATGAAATGATCGTATGGCACTGACGGCTAGGAGACACCACCTGAGGTAGTTCGGTCGCGATGATGAAATGATGATGACAACACAACATCCAATCCCCGAGTCGAGAAAATCTCCGACTCCTACTGGGAATCGAATCCGGGGCCTTTTTCTTCTTTTTAATTTTGATATTTATTGGTCTCGACATTTTGTCTGTGCAGACTTCGCGTGACACCTGTTCGTGTTGATCGTTGAATACTTTACTCACATTTTTTGGCACAGAGGACAACCACCTTCTGGCCAAACACGTTGAGCTACCATGTCGGCTGTCCAGGCACACACAACGTTACATTAATATTAGGAGACGAATATCGTGTATCTGGAAGGTCTAAAAATCTGTTAAACGTCGGGCTGCGCGTTTCCGTGTTTCACTCTTATGCTATGAAGGACCTTTTTGATATTAGCTTACCCAATACCGTAACATCGAGTAAAAAAAGACTATGTCTAATGAGTGTATTACAGGAAATGGTGCTCATTGTACACGCACAGTCGATCCAAGTTGGAGTCAGCACCGTTCATTGTAATTTACCACTGTATGCATTTTTCTATACTAGCACGTACTTTTCATTCATGTTTATGAGTTCCGTCATTCACCAAGGAATCGTGATACTGTCGCGTCGAAACCACTCTGAGATGAAATGTGAAAGCAGGATCGTCAATGAAACACAACACTTTAACAGTGAAAACACGTTTATTACGGACACCGAAGTACAGCCAGAACAGAACTGCCTGCGTTGCGGAGGGTGATTCTGTTTACACGAACATGAATGTTTCAGAATGTGCACATCTTGTAAGTAAGAGAAATTTCGAAAATCTTCTGGGAATAAAAAATACAAAATAGCACATATATACTGGAGATCGGATTTGAATTACTGACTCGCAGCTCATCAGCCGGCGACACTATGCGATATTCCAGATCAAAGTAAAGTAAGTATCTTTACCTCAGTTGGTAACACAGCGCCACAGGTATTCTGCGGCTGAGCTGGCGTAATTCTAACCAATTTCCTTACACCATAAAGGTAGATAAAACGGTAGCACGTGCTCTACGTTAGAATTTAATGAATCTTTGGCACACAATTACTGCTGAAAGACTTCTTTTGATGGTGGCGAGAGAGAAGCGCAGCGTGCCAAGATCCGCATCGATCGCCCTCCTGTGTGCTCCAGCAGCTGTGTGAACCATCGCGGAGTTCCCTCACTCAGCTCAAGTTGATCTCTGCGGCAATTACAAGATAAGCAGCAAATCTGCATTCACAATACCACTCTTATAATTAAAAGACAATGAGTGCTCATTAGAAACCGATTTATCTAGCTATAATGCTATAATGCGTAGGACTTTTAAAAGTAAGTCGCACATGTCATTCCACGCTAAGACTGTCGCTCATCAGGAGTGGTATATTGTCAGAAGTGAGTAAATGTTCAGGGTACCCTGCAGATATAGTTCTGCTGCGGTACGGATAACCTGTGGCTCACAATGTGGGAGTTAAATGGCGCGACAACTGGATACGATTTCCAAAGCTGCAGTACGCGGGACAGCGCGCCTCTTGTGGACATAGTATCTACACTATATACAGATTCACTATGAAATTCTGGCGATTTATGGACGAAATTCTACGCCACGTCCAGCCATAGTGAGATGGTCCGAAAGGGAAGAAAGGTCAATGACATCGACGACAAACGACAGTTTTCAAGAGGCAATCGGACAAAACATCGACCGCTGGGAGGGGGAGGAGGAGTAAACTTTTCAGCAATAAGGACGTTTTCACATAGCGGTTGTCGAACTGCTCCGTGGTCAATGAGCTGATTTCTGCTCTCAAGGTGTTCAACAACTGGTAGAACGTTCCGACCGTTGTTCACAGAGTACTCGCGACAACGTTGAGCAATGGTGCCATGTATCTTTGCCACTTTAAAGTGTAGTATAACATACAATAAAAGCTGCCTGGCCCGTCATAATAATGTGTAAGAACTTTTTTTACCTCCGCTTACGGGTGATACGTGATATTACTTACAGAAAAAAAAGATAAGTGATAGGAATTACAATAGAACCAGGTTCCCACAAATTGTATTTGCTCATCCATTACCTGATTTGATTCATAACTTGGGAACGGAGTATCTTAAGTAGTTTTTACTATCTGTTTAGTAACTGCTTTTTATTTACAGTTTTTGTGGAACTATTTGGGACATGCTTGAAATATAGCGGAAATTATTGTAATAAAAATTAATTTCAAACAATTCATAATGTATCGTTTTTCTTTATTTATCTGATTGACACTTCCGCCTAAGAATTTTTA
Source organism: Schistocerca gregaria (assembly GCF_023897955.1). Lineage (NCBI taxonomy): Eukaryota > Metazoa > Arthropoda > Insecta > Orthoptera > Acrididae > Schistocerca > Schistocerca gregaria. The sequence continues at coordinate 549,486,565 of NC_064931.1, forward strand.
TCTCACGAAAGTGTCAGAGTATTATTGTCAGAACATTATTGTACATTAAGTCCTTTTTTCCTAAGGTTTCTACGATGTTTCTGTACGTAACTACTTATTTCTAATGTTTAATCTTTCTCAATAAACCATAATTACAGATTCTGTTGCGACTGATTCATTTAATATGAAGTAAAAATTAATTTATTATTAATCGCTATGAAAGCTATGAACTGAAAGCAGTTGATATATTTGTCTCAAGAAGATCTGTTGTAAATTCCATGATTAGAAAGGAGTTTACACAGTGTCTTATCGGTGTATAATAAGTAACACGTATTTGTGCCAGAGTCGTGGTGCCTCGTTCAGTGTCGCATCTAATTAAGCACATAACATGTCACGACGAGAAACTCGTACAAAGGAAATTAATGAGACTTATGGGGTACACACATGACTTGTGGAAATGTTTAAAAGCAGTTAGAGATACTAACAATGACCTCTTCCTGCCAGTTTTCACTGATGAAATCTTTTTAAAAATTTTACGTTTGAGAAAAACAAAAATAGTCAGTAAGCCATAACGTTATACAGGAAGGAAAAATTATCTCACTACCGTTTGGTGAACGTAACACTGACCATCTATCCACAGAAATAAAATATTTGTCGTTCAATAGAAATATTTACACATGCATATTAAACTGATCTCTTCATGAACATGCCTATAGGATATGTGGGAAATACCAGCTCTTAAACAGAAATAACTTATTTAACAAAGAAATGAACTAAGTTAAAGGAGCGTAACAATACACCGAAAAACTGTAAAGCACTAACCTACTAGATTATTGGTTACGAGACACTGAGAGGTTCTTTAGTCCACTAATCGAAAGCTTTCCTTTCATATATACATATTTGTGGACAAATTGGACGTTGTTTCTGGAGAGTAGTCTTCGTTGTGGGATCTTAAGTGTATGTGGATGGCTATATTGACAGTGCGTAAAGAATAATATCGTGTGTGTTTGTGTGTTCTGTGTACTTGCAGACGACAGAATAGGGAAGGGAAAGGCTCAAATCCGATGTCAGCACACATTATACTCCTTTTAAGTAAGATAATAAGGCTGCAGAAGAAATTTAAAATTGAACCCAGGACGTTAATGCATGGAACGGGATCAGAAATTTTATACCACCATTCTCCTCTTACCGGACGACCCCATTGTTGATGAAACTCCCTGTCGTCTCACGAATTCGAACGGAGTGGTTCCGACTCGATCCAAATGAAACTAACACGCTGCAGAGGTATCTGGTACGTAGGCTGGTGTGGCTACTGTAAATGAAGCTGACATGGAGTCGTGTGAGACATGTTTGTTATTGTTCAAGTTTTGTTGCACAGTCTGTGCGACGTAATTGTAGTAGTAAAAAACATGTCAAGAAAGAAGAAAGGAAGATTTACAGCAGAAAGTCCCATCGACAACGGAGTAATTTAGAGACGACGCATAAGCTCCCTTTACGAAGGGACTACTCTACATATGTCTGGACCAATGTAGGGAGACCACAGACTACTTAAATCTGGATGGCTGGACGAGGAATGAACGAGTGTCGTCACGGATGTGTGTCCAGTCTTAAAGAGAGTAAACCACTATGAAACTAGCGAGAAATGCCTCTGTGATACGAGTTGCTGTATAGAGAAATACAATTATAGATCTAGATAATGAAATGAAATCTGATGTTGATGATAAAGACTGTAATGCAAACCGACGACATGTGTGTCGTTATTAAGTGAAGATTTGGAGTTAGTGTTAAAAATAGGCGACCTGAACTGAATATCTGGGATGAATGAGATGAAACTTACACCCATTCATTTCGTGAACGGTTCAGGAAATCGAATCAACGTATGACATTACGTAACGCGATGTACTTTCTTTAACGGGATTCTACAGCTCTTAATAATAATTAATAATACAGTGACATAACGCCTGCTAATGTTGGCGCTGATACTTTTAGCAGAATTGTCCCAAAAAAAGCCACGATTGAAAGTCACGGTGTCCGGTGTCGACAGTGCGGTGTCGACGGCGCCACAAGGGGCTCTATGCCAGGAGTGCAAATCCAGGTGATTTACGGTGTATAGGTGATGTGACAACCCTGAATGAGTTCAGATCAAACAAGGCAGAAGGTCCCACAAAATTTCGGGAGAACTGCCAGATGTTTGTAACTTTCTGCCACATTATTTCGGCTCAGAGTCTTCTTTCCGACTTCTACATCTACACCTACATCCATACACGGCACGTCACCGGACGGTGTGTGGCGGAGGGTACCCTGAGTACCTCTATCGGTTCTCCCTTCTATTTCAGTCTCGTATTGTTCGTGGGAAGAAGGATTGTCGGTATGCTTCTGTGTGGGCTCTAATCTCTCTGATTTTATCCTCATGGTCTCTTCGCGAGATATACGTAGGAGGGAGAATTATACTGCTTGACTCTTCGGTGAAGGTATGTTCTCGAAACTTTAACAAAAGCCCGTACTGAGCTGCTGAGCGTCTCTCCTGCAGAGTCTTCCACTGGAGTTTATCTATCATTTCCGTAACGCTTTCGCTATTGCTAAATGATCCTGTAACGAAGCGCGCTAATTTCCGTTGGATTTTCTCTATCTCTTCTATCAACCCTATCTGGTACGGATCATAAACTGTTGAGGAGTATTCAAGCAGTGGGCGAACAAGCGTACTGTAACCTACTTCCTTTTTTTTCGGATTGCGTTTCCTTAGGATTCTTCCAATGAATTCAGTCTGGCATCTGCTTTACCGACAATCAACTTTATATGATCATTCCATCACCCCTAATGCGTACTCCCAGATAATTTATGGAATTAACTGCTTCCAGTTGCTGACCTGCTATTTTGTAGCTAAATGATAAGGGATCTATCTTTCTATGTATTCGCAGCACATTACACTTGTCTACATTGAGATTCAATTGCCATTCCCTGCACCATGCGTCAATTCGCTGCAGATCCTCCTGCATTTCAGTACAATTTTCCATTGTTACAAACTCTCGACATCATCTGCAAAAAGCCTCAGTGAACTTCCGATGTCATCCACAAGGTCATATATGTATATTGTGAATAGCAACGGTCCTATGAGACTCCCCTGCGGCACACCTGAAATCACTCTTACTTCGGAAGACTTCTCTCCATTGAGAATGACATGCTGCGTTCTGTTATCTAGGAACTCCTCAATCCAAACACTCAATTGGTTGGATAGTCCGTATGCTCTTACTTTGTTCATTAAACGACTGTGGGGAACTGTGTCAAACGCCTTGCGGAAGTCAAGAAACACGGCATCTACCTGTGAACCCGTGCCTAAGGCCCTCTGAGTCTCGTGGACGAATAGCGCGAGCTGGATTTCACACGACCGTCTTTTTCGAAACCCATGCTGATTCCTACAGAGTAGATTTCTAGTCTCCAGTAAAGTCATTATACTCGAACATAATACGTGTTCCAAAATTCTACAACTGATCGACGTTAGAGATATAGGTCTATAGTTCTGCACATCTGTTCGACGTCCATTCTTGAAAACGGGGATGACCTGTACCCTTTTCCCATCCTTTGGAACGCTTCGCTCTTCTAGAGACCTACGGTACACCGCTGCAAGAAGGGGGGCAAGTTCCTTCGCGTACTCTGTGTAAAATCGAACTGGTATCCAATCAGGTCCAGCGGCCTTTCCTCTTTTGAGCGATTTTAATTGTTTCTCTATCCCTCTGTCGTCTATTTCGATATCTACCATTTTGTCATCTGTGCGACAATCTAGAGAAGGAACAACAGTGCAGTCTTCCTCTGTGAAACAGCTTTGGAAGAAGACATTTAGTATTTCGGCCTTTAGTCTGTCATCCTCTGTTTCAGTGCCATTTTGGTCACAGAGTGTCTGGACATTTTGTTTTGATCCACCTACCACTTTGACATAGGACCAAAATTTCTTAGGGTTTTCTGCCAAGTCAGTACATAGAACTTTACTTTCGAATTCATTGAACGCCTCTCCCATAGCCCTCCTCACACTACATTTCGCTTCGCCTAATTTTTGTTTGTCTGAAAGGCTTTGGCTATGTTTATGTTTGCTGTGAAGTTCCCTTTGCTTCCGCAGCAGTTTTCTAACACGGTGACTCTTTTCCATCTCTTACGATCTTGCTTGGCACATACTCATTTAACGCATATTGTACGATGGTTTTGAACTTTGTCCACTGATCTTCAACACTATCTGTACTTGAGACAAAACTTTAGTGTTGAGCCATAAAGTACTCTGAAGTCTGCTTTTTGTCACTTTTGCTAAACAGAAAAATCTTCCTACTTTTTTTAATATTTCTATTTACGGCTAAAATCATCGATGCAGTAACCGCTTTATGACCGCTGATTCCCTGTTCTTTGTTAACTGTTTCAAATAGGTCGGGTCTGTTTGTCATCAGAAGGTATAATATGTTATCGGCAAGAGTCGCTTCTCTGTTTAACTTCTCAAGGTAGTTTTCACACAAAGCACTAAAAAAATTTCACTGGATTCTTTTTCCCTGCCACCCGTTATGAACGTTCGAGTCTCCCAATCTATATCCGGCAAATTAAAATCTCCACCCAGAACTATAACATGGTGGGGAAATCTACTCGAAATATTTTCCAAATTATTCTTCAGGTGCTCAGCCACAACAGCTGCTAGGCCGGGGGGCTATAGAGACATCCAATTACCATGTCTGAGCCTGCTTTAACCGTGACCTTCACCCAAACCATATCACAATTCGGATCTCCATGAATTTCCTTCGATATTATTTCACTTCTTATCGCTATAAACACGCCTCCCCCTTCACTGTCCAGCCTGTCTCTGCGGTATACATTCCAATCAGAGTTTAGGATTTCATTACAGTTTACTTCTGGTTTCAGCCAACTTTCTGTCCCTAGTACTATATGGGCGTTGTGACCGTATATTAATGAGAGCAGTTCTGGGACCTTTCTATAGACGCTCCTGCAGTTTACTATTAGCACATTAATATTGTCATTCCCTGTTGCATTTTGCCTACTCCTACCTTGCCGCGTCTCAGGAGGCGTCTTGTCGGGCCTAGGGAGGGACTTCTCTGACCTAAAAAACCCCCATGTGCACTCCACACGTACTCCGCTACCCTTGTAGACGCTTCCTGCGTGGTTTGCACGCCTGACCTATTCAGAGGGACCCTACATTTCTCCACCCGATAGCGGAGGTCGAGAAATTTGCACCCCATATCTCCGCAGAGTCGTCTGAGCCTCTGGTTTAAACTTTCCACTCGGCTCCAAACCAGAGGACCGCGATCGGTTCTGGGAACGATACTACAAATAGTTAGCTCTGATTCCACACCGCGAGCGAGGCTTTCCACCTTCACCAATTCCGCCAACCGCCTGTACGAACTGAGGATGACCTCTGAACCCAGGCGGCAGGAGTCATTGGTGCCGAAATGAGCAACAATTTGCAGTCGTGTGCACCCAGTGCTCTCTATCGGCGCCGGCAGGGCCTCCTCCACATCTCGGATGAGACCCTCCGGCAAGCAGACAGAGTGAACACTGGCCTTCTTCCCCTACCTTTCCGCTATTTCCCTAAGGGGCTCCATCACCCGCCTAACGTTGGAGCTCCCAATAACTAATAAACCCCTCCCCCCGAGTGCCTGCTCGGACCTTGCTGAAGGAGCAGCCACATGTCCATTCACAGGAAGAGCGGGCGATGCCACACGGCCAGCCTCCACATTTACCTGACTTCAGGTGATACTGGCGAAAACGCACTGAGCTCTGGTATTTAAGACCCCGCCGACACATGGGTGGTGGATTCCTTCGGCGTTGCGCGTGCGCTACTTGGGTGCGTTCGATTCTGCTGCGCCGCTTCCACTCGTGGTGAAAACTGACAGCATCGAGAACAATTCGATTGTCTTCCCGCGATTCCACAGCAGAAGTATGCCGGCCACGGAGGACTCGAAGTGTTTCGACGATTGGATTTCATGCCGAATTCAATTGAAAACCTCCTTTTCGATTAATAACAGACTCACTGTCAGACAGTCATATTTCCACGAATTCATTAATAATAGAGCTCCAAAAGTTACACGTATGGGCCACAATTTTGGTCTCACTGTAATTCATGACATGATCAGTGGAAATACAGTGTTCGGCGATGGTAGACTTACAAGTCTGAAGAAGACGAGTATGCCGCTAATGTTCTACAATGCGATCCTGCACAGTACCCGTCGTTTGCCCTATATAAGATTCACACGGAATCCTGTAAACACGTGCCCAGCTCTAGGTCGTCTTTGACAGATCACAACAGCGACGAAATTTTTCCAGGAGGGCGAAAGATTTCTTTCACTTTATATTTTCTTAGTATTCTGCCTATTTGCGCTGAAATATTACCAATATATGGTAAACAGGCCTCTTCCTCCTCTTTGCTCCGTCGTTTACATGTCAGCAGCGCTCTATCCACTAGCCGGGATGAATGCCCATTCTTCAAAAGTACAGTCTACAGGTGCTCCAGTTCCGTTTACAAACTAACTGTGTCAGAGATGACGTGGGCTCGGTGTATCAATGTCTTCAAAGTTATAACTTGTTGATCAGTTTTGATGTAGTTTCACTTTTTACAAATGTACCTCTTGTGGACTCACTACATCTCAAAAAATGGTTCAAATGGCTCTGAGCACTATGGGACTTAACATCTGAGGTCATCAGTCCCCTAGAACGTAGAACTACTTAAACCTAACTAACTTAAGGACAACACATACATCCATGCCCGAGGCAGGAATCGAACCTGCGACCGTAGCGGTCGCGCGGTTCCAGACTGAAGCGCCTAGAACCGCTCGGCCACACTGGCCGGCTCACTACATCTCATTGGCAATAGGTTTGGAGTTAACATTACAGCGCTGTTTGAGCACACCTTCTCCTCTACATATTTTTTATTTAACAACGAGTTTTATGAGCAATCAGATGATGTCGCCATGGGGAGTTCTTTGTCTCCCCTGGTGGCCAATCTTTTTATGGAAGATTTTGAGGACGTAGCACTCGCCTCGGCCACTTTTAAACCAACAATATTTTGACGATATGTTGATGATACATCTATAGTTTAGCCTCATGGTTTGGATCGTCTGCGAGAGTTCCTACAACATCTGAACTCCATACACGAAAACAGAAAATTTGCTATGGAGCTAGAGAAGTAGTAAAGTTACCTGCTGTTTTTAGACGTCTTGGTGCGACGAAAGAGCGATGGCACACTTGGTCATTCAGTATATAGAAAGCCCACTCACACAGACCTTTACTTGCAAGCCTCTAGTTGTCACCATTCGGCACAAACTATGGGTGTTTTGAAGACATTGATTCACCGAGCCCGTGTCATCTCTGACACCGATAGTTTGCAAACGGAACTGGAGCACCTGCAGACTGTATTTTTGAGGAATGGGTGTAGGTCCCAGCAAGTGGGTGGAGCGTTATCGACGTGTAACCGACGAAGAAAAGACGAGGAAGAGGCCTTTAAAGCGACTGCCTATTTCCTCTATATTGGTAATATTTCAGCGCAAATAGGCAGAATCTTTCGCCTTCCTGCAAAAATTTCGTCACTGTTGGGATCTGTCAAAGACGACCTAGAGCTGCGGAAGGCACGTGTTTACAGGATTCTGTGTGAATCTTATATAGGGCAAACGACGCGTACTGTGCAGGATCGCATTGTAGAACATCAGCGGCATACTCGCCTTCCTCAGCATTGTATGTCTGCCATCGCCGAATACTATATTTCCTCTGGTCATGTCATGAATTACAGTAAGACAAAAATTGTTGCCCATACGTCTAACTTTTGGAGTTCTATTATTAATGAATTCGTGGAAATACGACTGTCTGACAGTGAGTCTCTTATTAATCGAGACGGAGGGTTTCAATTGAATTCAGCATGGAATCCAGTCGCCGAAAAACTTCGTGCCCTCCGTAGCCTACGTAGTTCTGCGATGGAACCCCTGGAAGACAATCGAACTGATATCGATGCGGCGAGCTTTCACCACGGAGGGCGGGCGGCGCAGCAGAATCGAACGCACTCAAGTAGCGCACGCGCAACGCCAAGTGGATTCACCAAGCATGTGCCGGTGGGGCTTTAAATACCAGAGCTCAGTGCTTTTCCGCCAGTATCACCTGAAGATGACCAGAAGACTCTGCGCCGAAATATTGTGGCAGGAAGTTACAAACATCCGACAGTTCTCCCGAAATTTTGCAGAACAATATGTACCCCGGGAAAGTTTTAAATCTCACAACAAGCAGAAGGTGCAGATAAAATTCCATTACAATTTATAATATCACTGCGGGAAGTGGCAACAAAACTACTATTCACGTTGGTATATAGAATTTATGGGACTAGCGGAATACCATCTGGCTTTCGGGAAAACATCATCCACACAAGTCCGAAGATAGCAAGAGCAGACAAGTGTGAGAATTATCGCCCAACCAGCTTAACAGTTCATGCAACCAAGTTGCTGACAAGAATAATATACAGAAGAATGGAAAAGAGAAATGAGGACCTTTTCGATGACGGTCAGTTTGGCTTTAAGAAAGATAAAGGCACTAGAGATGCAGTTCTGACGTTGCCCTTTAATACAGGAAGGAAGACAGAAGGAAAATTAAGACGTATTCATAGGATTTGTCGACATGGAAAAGCGTTAGGCTATCTTAAGTGGTTCCGGTTGCTCGAAATTCTGCGAAAAGTTGCTTAAGGCATAAGGAAGGACGGCTAATACAAAATAAGTACAAAAACCATGTGGGGACAATAACGCAGGAAGACTAAGAAGGAAGTGTTCCAATTAAAACGAGTGTAAGACCGGAATGTAATCTTTCGCTCCTACTGTTCAATCTATACATTGAAAAACAATGATAGAAATAAAAGAAAGTGTCGAGAATGGGATTAAAATTAATGATAAACGGATATTAATGATAAGGTTGGTTGATTTACTACCCCCTGTGAAAGTGAAGAAGAATTACAGGATGTGTTGAATGGAATTAACAGTCCAATGAGTACGGAATATAGACTGAAAGTAAATCGTAGAAAGGTGCAAGTAATGAGAAGTAGCAGAATAAAAACAGCAAGAAACTTAATATCAGAATTGTTGATCACGAAGTAGAGGAAGTTAGGGAATTATGCTGCATAGGCACCAAAATAACACACGACCGAAGGAGTAGGGAGGACAGAAAAAGCAGACTAACACTGTATAAAAGGGCATTCCGGGTCAAGAGAAGTCTGTTAGCGTTAAACATGGGCATTTATTTAAGAAATAAAGCTTCTAGAACCTACGTTTGGAGCCCAGCATTGTATGGTAGTGAAACATGGACTGTGGGAAAACTGGAACAGAAGAGGATGGAATCATTTCTCTGCAGAAGAATGCTGAAAATTAGGTAGAGTGATAAGGTAAGGAATGAGGAGCTTTTCCGCAGAATCGGTAAGAAAAGGAACCTATGGAAAACACTGACTAGAAGGAGGGACGGGATAGGAGGATTTGTGTGAAGACATCAGAGGTTAACATCTATGGTAATAGAGAGCTCTAGAGGGTAAAAACTGCAAAGGAAGACGAAGACTGGAATACTTGCTGCAAATAATTGACGACATAAGCTGCAAGTGTTGCTCTCAGATGAAAAGACTCAGGAGAGGAATTCGTGACGGGCCGATTCAAACCAATCAGAAGACAGATTTTTTTTTTTTTTTTTTTTTTTTTTTTTACATGATGTGATATTTCAAACACCTACTGGTCAAGGAAGGAAACCGAAACTACTGCTCGACCCAAAACCTTAGCCATAGAGCAAGTTAAGAATAACGCACGCAGAGGTGAAATTTTTTTGTTAGGAAAATTAACTGAAGCTAACGAGTGTATCTAACTAATTTTAATCAAAGAATGTAGCACAGTGAAATTAAATGGTGATATTGAGTCCTGCGATGTTAGTTGCTCAAACAGTTGTTTCATTTACTTCCACGTCATCTGATCTGTCGATATGTGAACTAATAATGTGGAAGCTGTAGTGCCGGACCATGGAGATACCAGGCCACCGACCGCAAACTACACTCTTTCTTAATGGTTAGCACTCTGGACTTTGAATCCAGCGATCCGAATTCGAGACTCTCGCTGTGGGTACAGGATGCTGTTGTTCATAATGGCACTGGAGGTGGCCGTAGGGAGAAGGTTGAGTGGATACCACAACGTACACAAAACATTAGTTCACTGTATTTAGCTCTGAACAATATCAAATCCTTGACTCGGAAACAATCCATGTTCACAGTAATGTCCCTTATGTATTTGTTACTGTCGCCGAACACTGTGGATTTTGTCACTGGATACAACACAGAATGATGGTCTCATCTCTCAATGTACAAACGACTGTACTCTTCGATACAGTTCTGACTTGTAGTACCACTCGTGCTGCTGGATCTATGACGATGCTGTCGTTATAAGCGATGATTGCAGAGTCGGGCTGAGCGGTACTGCGCTCTGACGTTAATTCTCCTTCAGCAACGGCGGCGTATGGAGCTTCTTGAGGGTGCGTCTACACAAGCATCTGTCATTCTTCATATAGCAGACTGTTGGAAAAATATAGCATCCTTGTCGTATTCTTCGTTTGTGTTTATTGGCTTTGTTATTGTCTTTTCCATATATATAACAATGTCGGTTTTGTGTATAGATTCTTAATAGCATTTATGAGGTGAGACGGCTAACTTCGTTCAGGAGTGGCAAATGGCCAGTCTCTGACTTTATTTCCTATGGTAGTCATTAGTTGGTGAATAATAAAATGGCTTCACAGTCTTTCCCGTCTCTAACGAATTCTATGCGATCGAAATGTTATATTTCTAAAAATCGAAAAACCTGCCTGGTGTATGAGATTCTTTCTTAATCGGTTTGACAAGAAGCTACAAAACAACTGAAACAAATATACCCCCATAACACTGTGCGTACATTCCTCCTGTAAATTACGCTTATCTGTAAACTATCACGAAACAGTATATGTGAAGAATTCTTTGGAGCATACAGTAAAACATCATCAAACCCTTGTTAAACGGTCTGAAGCAGCAGAACACGATTATGGACATCAGAGTAAACCGGAAATAGAAAAGAAGCACAATAGCTTAGTTATTCAGTAAAGGGAAGTTCTGATACACATTAGACAACCAGAAAATTAAGCGAACAAGGTTGACTATGATGCACATCTTTAAGTTTTTGTGACGTAATAGTTAATCTACTAAATTTCTGTAGTGAAGGTGCATAAAATTTGTTTCTTCTTTCTCCAATATCTCTCGACGATGTTTAGAGCTAGCCGACGGAAGCTACAGTGCGCTAAAGTACTTGTTCCGCCTTTTAAAACTACATAAAAACGAGCGCCAGGCACGTTAATCGGCTGCAAAGAGTATGCATAAGCTGAATATTTACATTCACTGTAGCTCCATGCAGTGGTATTGATGTATCTGTATTAGCTGACTATAGCGACGTCATAACGAGTTTATTAAAGGAAACACCGGATTTCATTATTTGCCTAAGTTAGAATCGCTATCTTTATTAATTTAATTCTTCGTCAGATGAAACACAGATATTGTCATACCACATAGAATAACCAGTATAGATGCAGTGCCCTGCCACAGCTGATTATTTAGAGTATAAGAGTCGGTGCATCTACGGTGTTCCATGCTTCTTTCTTGGACTATATGAGTTGTCTGTCAGATATACAATATCCAGCGTCGTCACCACGGGGCAGTGACAACATGATCCATCTCAAAAGCATCCTGGCTGCCAAGATCCTAGTCACATATGCTAACCTGGACGCCACGGAACCAGCAGAGAGCCACTTTCGGCAGCTTCTGTCAGCTCAGTCACGACACAGCCGCCTCATCCGTGCCTCCATCGTCGCTTAGCTCGCACATTTATTTTCCCTCAGGGGTCTGTGCGGTAGCTAATTGAGTGTCTTTTCCGAGAGTTGCTTTGGGGGGCTGGTAATGCCTAGAGGAGCATGTCAGTGAGCAAGTACAATTTATGTAGATACAGCAGAATTTTGAATTACTCTACACCATATACGCTAGCTAAGACCACAATAGACGTTAGCTAAGTCCTTGATCAGAAACTATTGTGTAAAGGTCCAGGGAATAGATTATTAAAAGAAATGTTAACGTTCTGGAGGCAACGCGACTGATTTCTCAGACCAAGCTGTATTTCCCTATACTGGGACAGTTCCTGTTCCATGTTTCGAGAATGTTACAACCATAAGCCGCTTTCTTGGAATATAGGTCGCTAAAAATGGAAACAGTCTCAACTGCCGTTTTAGTTTTATCAACTCTTCGTCACATTATGGCTAACATTCGAAATGAACGCCATTATTTCCACAGCTATTTGACGAGCACCTTATCACTGCTTGCTGAGGAATACATTTAGTGTGGTTAATTACTGTTCCCAAATAGATCGTAGTTCTTTTGAATTCCGCACCTGTGATAATTTCTCAGTGGCAACCATACGTTGCTTTCTTGTTCTATGTCCTCATAAGAAATGACGGATTTTAGATATTTGATGTTAGTCTCCACGCCGTGTGTATTCTTACACGTTACTGGCATTTTCTGTTAGTGATTGCTCATTTTATTCAACCCTTTCTGTGTCTGCTCATTCTGGATGAGTAGATGCTAGAGAGTAGAGCCTTCCTGTCTCCCTTTTTCCAAACAAATGTCAGATATCGCGTGCACAGAAATAAAATTGAAGAAAAATATTTTTCAGTGTAGATCCACTGGTTTCTACAGGATGACAGTCTCAACGTATTCACTGTAACCATTGAAAATAAGACGACAGGATTGCCTACTACTAATATGAAGTTACGAGTGAGTTTTTGATTTGACTATTACTAATAAACAAAGCTAAATTTAATACTGAGTGAGTCATTCTAAGTCTGTGATGTTCTTAATGCTGAATACAGTTTCATGTAACAATGTGCCTGATTACTCGAAGCCAAGAAAGTAATAATGTTCAATAAAGAAGCGATCTCCTCGTTAAATGCCTGTTTCCACGCATCCCCATTGTGATAATACTGGTAAAGTTCACTAACAGAAATGCAAATCGGTAATACTCTTACAAACAATATTCCAGAACCATGTGAGGTTCAGTTGCAAGTCTGTCGTGTATTACTAAGTTTAGCTTCAGAAAGGGAACGGTGCTAAAAAACGTCTTTCGGTAATCTGAAACAAAAAGGTTCAGTATCATTTCTTTGACCATATACTTGAAGATTCAAAGTTCATCACACCGTTGCGACAACACCCTTCAGAGCAGACTTCACAACCCATTAAGAGATGGGCGAGTTAGCAACCTGTGAAATCCTGTTGCCAGGGCCTGAATACTGTTGAGGTGGGGTGGAGCAATACATCTGTCCTTAACAGTGGAAAGCTAAATTACCTGATGTCGCTGCCTGACACTGCACTGCCTTTGTTCGGGTTCAACTACTCCAAACTCGTACTACTCTGTTTTCATAGAAGTATTGCAATATTAAATACCTTGGACCATTTTATCAAAAGTGTCCGAACACCTATCAGTGGGCGTTAATTCGGGGTGAGTCCACCTTTCGTCTTTTTGACGACTTGAACTCTGATAGGGAGCTTTCGATGAGGTGTCAGAATGTCTGTGGAGGAATGGCAGCTCTTTCTACCTCAAGAGCCTCCACCAGAGAGAATAATACTGTTGAACGCTGGCCCCTGGCCCGAGCTCAACTTCCTCAACTCATCCCAGAAATGATCCTTTGGATTCAGGCCGGAACTGTGGAAGGCAAATCAGTTTCAAGAATGGTATTTTCCATAAACCACTGCCCCACAGATGCTGCTTGATGACGGGGTCCCCTGTTGTACTGATACAAACAACAGTCGCCTCCGAACTGTTCATCTACTGTATATAGGGCACAATGCTTTAAAATGTGTTCATATCCTTCCACATGTAGTGTTTTTTTTAGCGCAATAAGCGCCCCAATCATGAAAAATGCCCCCTATCACAACACCATCTCCTATGTACTGTACTATTAGCACAACACATGGCAGTAGATAAAGTTCTCTAGAAATTCGCTAATCCCAAACCATTACATCGAATTGCGACAGAGTGTAGCGTGATTCGTCATGCGGAATCATTCGTTTACATTCATCCACTGTCCAGTGGCGTAGTTCTTTGCATCAATTCAACCGTCACTGAGCGTTGACTACAGAAATGTTTCGATTATGAGGAGGTAGGTTTCAGTTCGTTTTGGCGCGTTCTATGTTCTTTTTTCCCTGTCTCCACAAACTCTGGTCCATTTAAGGTGGAAAGCATCCACACTTCTTTCTTGTCCATCCAGTTTAGAGTCATTAATGCTCCGCAGGAATTAAACTGTATTTCCCCATTTTTCAGCTTGTCTGGCAACGGTGGTAGATGTTTTCTGTTTTTGCGTTCTGTTCCGACGTCGTTTGTACATTTATCATGGAGCCACATGAAACATTCGGAGCTCGAATACTAATTGTCTAAATAAATGTTATGAAGTTTGTTGAGGTATGGCAATAACCAACTCACAACAACATCGCCAGATTTTTCCCAATCAGCATTTCGTGATTCAATTTCTGTAGTAGCACCAGTGTAGACAATATAATCTGAAAAATGATTGGTTTGTATGTCACAAAGGACGAAAAGTTTAATGTAAAGACGGCTACGTTTGTTTGGTATGTACTGCTTAAAACGGAGCCTTCCTTTGAAAAATAGCAGACTTTTGTCGATCACTAGGTTTTCAAATGGTAATACTGCCTCGCGGAACTTAGTTTTTGTGTGATCTACAATTAAACGTATTTTGCAAGAATATCTTGAGATGCGGTGGAATTGTCATTGAAGTGCAATAAACGCAGATCAACTTGTACAGGTCCCTGGCCATTATGTTAGGAAATATTGGAAGAATGTGTCAACCAATATTCATTCACCTGTAACTTTTTTCTTCTAGGCATAAGCAGAGAACACGCTAGGAAGCAATAAAATTCAGCTGGCTCTATATGCTTCCAGAGTTCTAATCTCCTGGATACTGTCGTTATTTTTTCAGTAATAAATTTATAATAATTATTGATCTGTGTACAGATGGCAGAAACGAATTCCATGGACGTGATGAAAAAAAATCAGAGTGACTTGCTGAATCCTCGAAGTCTGCTTTTAACTAAATGTGTTCACTAAACGGTGACGTTTCGTCGCTGGATGATTCTCCGGCCAGTCATATTTTCTTTTTCCTGACAAAGTTTCACTTACGTCATATTCTTTTCCGTCTTCCGAGGAAGAATCTTCTGTTCGTGTTGTCGATGATTCAGCAATACATCCAGACGCATCCGACTCTTCGTCAGAAGAAAGCTCCGACGTATCACTAGAATATTCGTCGCTACAATTAATAGGAATATCCATGCTTTCCTTGTCCGACAAATTGTGTCTCGATATGGCAAAGGCTGCACACGCGGAACGCTGTCGTCTCACCAGAAGCCAAAAGAGGACTGCCCGAATGTTAGTTTGGATTGTTTGGGGGAGGAGACCAGACAGCGAGGTCATCGGTTTCATCGGATTAGGGAAGGGCGGGGAAGGAAGCCGGCAGTGCCCTTTCAAAGGAACCATCCCGGCATTTGCCTGGAGCGATTTAGGGACATCACGGAAAACCTAGATCAGGATGGCCGGACGCGGGATTGAACCGTCGTCCTCCCGAATGCGAGTCCAGTGCGAATGTTAGACTCGTAAGCACATTCCTATACATGGACTGTGTGGCTGGTCCCGGCGGAGGTTCGAGTCCTCCCTTGGGCATGGGTATATCCTTGGATGGGTATATCCTTGGATGGGTATATCCTTAGGATAATTTAGGTTAAATGGTGTGTAAGCTTAGGGACTGATGACCTTAGCCGTTAAGTCCCATAAGATTTCATACACATTTGAACATCCCTATCTCAAATGTCGTAGTGCAGAAGTTACTCCAACTCAAATGTTAAACACTCGAGCTCCTGACCTATTATCTTGATCTCTCTCCATTCGATTAACACGCCTTCGATCTCTTGAAAAAAGCCTTAAAGTGTCGACGGTTCCTGACGGACGAGAATGTGCAGTAGACGGTTAAAGACGTCTTCAGGCAGATAATGTAGTCCTTTTAGTACGCTCGAACGAAGAGTCATTGCAATAGCCCTGACTGA
Organism: Schistocerca gregaria; assembly: GCF_023897955.1. NCBI lineage: Eukaryota > Metazoa > Arthropoda > Insecta > Orthoptera > Acrididae > Schistocerca > Schistocerca gregaria. The sequence continues at coordinate 549,502,706 of NC_064931.1, forward strand.
GAGATATGGAAAAGCAGCTGGTGCACAATTGAACAGGCGAAAATCGGGAATTATGAACAATTGTCGCGGGTTACCTACGCAAGCGAAAGGACGCATTAAAGTGGTTACAGAGATGAAATGTTGCGGAGTGGTGTACACTAAGACAACGCGCCGCACGATCACTCTCAACTACAAATGTATCTTGAACAACATCCACGCCTGTATCCGGCTGCACACCTTACGATCCGTAGATGCGCTGCAAAAGGTCTAATTAGTTAACGCCTACTTGGTGTCGGATATTATATATTTGGCAATAATATTTCCCATGCCACTAGCGACAGCGGAAAGAGCCAGTCATAAATCTGCATTACTTAGCTGAAGGGAAACAGCAGGCCCCACTGCGCGGACGAGGTCGGTAGGCTGCGAGAGCTGCACTGGAACTAATCGCACCGAGCAGTTATGTACCGAACACCGCTGATGGTCATGCACACGCAAGCGTGGAATTATAGATGCTTAACAGTAGCTATCTTTGCGTTAGGAATTGGATTAATACATGCATTAAGATTGTTAATGGCGAAAAATGTAACCGAACTTACTTCTTAGGGGAACGAGAACTCTATAAACGGATTTGGAGCCCGTAAGAAAAACTAGCTATTACTCGGCAAAATTATTCCTTAATTTTGAATACATTAATATTCGATTAAAGAAAGTGGAGATTGACGTCGGTGACTGCAAAGGTATGGTAACATCAGGGCCGGTGAAGTAATGGTTCAAAACCTTCGAAAAGTTCTTATTTCTTAATTGTGGCTGGTCGGTAAGTAGATTTTCTTTACCAAGCAACAGGTGTTTGTAAGATTTGCAACTCCTCAAGGATGTCAACCGTAGTGTCTTTAACCTGCAGTTTAATAGCTGTGCGTTATTTGGTGGATTGGGAGCAAGGGCCAATCGAACAAGGTGCTCGGCAAAAGCCGAGCCACGCGTCCCATCACCACTTTTCGTGGGTGTATGTTCTTTATATCTAGCTGAGAGGGCTCTCCCTGTCTGGCCGATGTATAGCTCGGGCAATCACTACAGGTGATTTCCTACACCCCAGAACGAGATAATTTGTCACTGGTATTTTTTAACGAGTGGATCAAGTTCTTTTTGAGGCTGTTATTCGTAGAATATGCAATCTTAAAGCCGTGGTTCTTTAAGAGTCATCCTATTTTATAAGATGCTTGACAATTACGGGAATAGAAATGAAGCTAGTGGAGTTATCCTCTAGTGCGACACCTATTGTAGATGAGGTCGCAGTTTTTTTTACCTGTTTTCTTGTTAAAGAGCTGTCTCGCCATTTCTGGTTTATATCCATTATTATAGGCGATAACTTCTAGATTTTGTAACTCGTTCTCCATTGCGTCAGCTGAAAGAGGAATGGCGAGCGCTCGGTGTATGCAAGAATTGAACGCCAATTTGTTGGCTTGGGGGTGTGTAGAGTCGGCTGGGATGATATTATCGGAGTAGGTATTTTTCTGAAAATAGCTACCCCTCGCCATCCCTCTTTCTGCAGACCTTATGGAGAACGAGTTACTTGTGTGATCTGAGCATTCCATTTGAGATCATTTCGAATAGTCACACCCAGATACTTGACGGACGTTACTGCTTCCGAAGACTGGGCATTTATTTTGTACTCGTACATTAATGGGGATTTTCGCCTTGTTATACGCTGTAGGTTACACTTACTAATATTGAGAGATAACTGCAAGTCATTACACCACCCATTTACTTTCTGCAAATCCGCATTGATTTGTTCACAACTTTCGTGTGATACTACTTTCCTGTAGACTACAGCATCATCGGCTAACAGTCGAAGGCCGCTGTCAATACCATCAACCAGCGAATGACCCCGAATAGCGAGAAATGAGAGTTGGTTAGTGCTGTAGATAAGAAAAGTATGGAAACAGATACTCAGAATTACGTACCAAAATATTTAGGTTCCGAATGTTGTCGGATCCTGGTCTATTTTATTAGTTCTAACGTTATGATGTTCCCGCAGCAATAGAGATGTCCCGAATGATCGATATGCATTGAGCAACTACCACTGATATGATGTACAGCTTCATTTATCCATGCACGATCTGATGAATAGAATAGACTTATGTGAAGAGGCTGAAATCGTGTTCTGCACGTTATAAATAACTTGGCCTTTGAAACAAATTTTCAGCAGATATATAGGAAGGGGAAAATAAAAGTGGCTCTGAGAACAAAGTTCCCGGGGTGCAAAGAAACACAGAAGGAGAAAGGAAATACAATACTATTAGGACTATAGCACATTTTGAAAGTGACTAGGCACTTTTGGGCCCTTGCCACCAATTTACTGGAGGAAAATCGAAGCTGGATTGCAGGAATTGCTACAATGTAATCCAAAATTTACACAAAGAAATCGCACACTAACAGACCAGGTGACCTGGGTGGCCAGTTATGGCTGCTACCAGACTGACCTCTGCTAATAACACTGTCAGGCATGATGGTGTAAATGTGCTCCGAGTTTCGGCCGGCTGTATGGGCAGCTGCGCCAGCCTTTTGAAATTAACTGTAGGTCTTCCCTCCTCCGTTACTGCTGCCACAAATGGTCCAGGCTGCTTTCATTTGCCCCACCCTGCACAACATACAATAATTGGGATTACGTTCACAGAGTGGCTCTTCTGATAGAATAGAATAGGCTATATTTGACGGAGAATATTCTCTAAAGGTATAAGCACCAAATGGTGTTTTCCGATCTAACAAGATGCTATCCATTGATCACATTGGGTCAGCAGATCTATCGAATAGTTTGTTGAAGACGCTACTGTCTACAGAAATGTATCATTTAGTGGATGACTGCAAGAAGTCTCTAGCAGTATTATCATTTGGTGTATAGAATAGCAATTACCGTTGCCAAATACAAGTTGGCGCCTACAAAAAACAAAAAAAATGTTGTTCGGTTACAAGTATAGTGATGAACCAATGAACCAAGTAACATTATTTTATTTGCTGTTTTGGATATGTTAGCATGCGAATGGATCATAAATGGAAGTTCTTTTCAGGATTCTAATAGATGAACAGAGACCGATATGATAGCCTAACAAAAGGTTGTTAGATGATTTGAAGAAACATACAGAAACAGCATGGATGCGAGTAAGTACTATGACTGAGCAGGTGCATACAAGTTGCTTCTATCGAGCAGCAGATACCAAAATAATGGCTGTCCTTGGTGGTGATGACGACGATGATGGTGATGATGACGATGAATACCAATGTGAATAATTATGATGGTAAATTGAGGAGTTTTAATTGGTTCGAGAATTGAGGAGTATACCATTCATTTATTAATAAGGTTCTGTTACGATCTGTTCAAGTATTCTGCTCCAGCGTTCGGCATTATCACCAAATCAGCCAGACAGTAAACCCCTACGTAATACTTGATTGACCACTAGACGTCTCGAGAGCCGGGCCTCCCACCGTTAGTAGAAGTGGGGAGTAATGCGTTGTGAGTAGAGAAGCAGTAACACCATAAAGGGTCGGTCGCAGGAGCCGGGTGAGTTTGAACGTGGACTAGTTATTGGATGTCAGCCGAGTAAGAAATCCATCAGGGGCATTTCAGCCCTAAGGTTGCCCAGATCGACTGTTGGTGAAGCAGAAACTTGGAGGAGCAACCACTGATAAACCAAGACCAGATGGGCCTGGTGTACTGCTGGTCAGGGTCAATCAAGCACTGCGTACGAATACAAGTAACGGTTGGTGTGACATCAGGATGAGCCGGCCGGTGTGACCGTGCGGTTCTAGGCGCCTCAGTCTGGAACCGCGTGACCGCTACGTGACCATGCCTCGGGCATGGATGTGTGTGATGTCCTTAGGTTAGTTAGGTTTAAGTATTTCTAAGTTCTAGGGGACTGATGACCACAGATGTTAAAGTCCCATAGTGCTCAGAGCCATTTGAACCATTTTTTTGACATCACGATGTTTTGCCAATATGTTCCCTATCGGGCCGCACAACTTGAAGCCAGGTGACATGATGTAAGACACCCGCCTGGAGCTGTGGTGAGTGGGGTTACCTCATGCTGCACTGTCTCAGCCCCATATATGAACGGAAGTGACAACTCATAGTGATAAAACCGGGACGATCAAGTATAAATACTAGCCACTCCATGGAGCCGTATCTGTAGGTGGCTGCTACCCACACCGATAAATACTACACACCAGCTATCGACCAAATGTGGGTCAGATAGCCTCGTCTGAAACTAGCTGATGCCTCTGCCAGTTGTTGGTCTTTGGGCCACTCAAAGGACAGATGCAGGTGGTGCATGCACGAGGGCTATCCGGATGGGATCATCTCCTGGTTGTTACCAATTGACTCCTGGATGCAGAGGGGTCACAGGTCAGCACCTCGCATCCGGGTGTATCTGCAGTTGACCTACTCCTGGGGCCTGCTGCATGTATGACGCTTCCTAACCTTTCTGCAGGTGGAAGATTTGACATAGCGACTTGCTAGTAAGATCCAGACACAGCGACTCTACTGAGGCCACCTTGCTGCCTCCTGGCGGCTGTATAGTTTCACCACCATACCTTATGTTATACTGATTCAGGCTCTGTCACCTACGGTCGATGCACATCAGTGAGACACCACCAGCTGTTACTGTAAGAGTTCCTGCCAACCAAAGTATGATGTTTATATCGCTGCACTTATGATTACACAGCTGCCATAGAGCCGGTGCTTTGCACGCATCGCCTTGCTCACCATCCTGAGTGGTTATTCTGATATTTTCACTATTGAACCATCATGACACTTACGGGACTGCTTGTCCGTAACAACTGCTGCCACAAGTGTCATGGCAGTTTAATAATCAGCAAGTCTAAAGAATCGGTTGGAGCTTCCAAATTTCTGCTAGCTAGGTACTTATTAGTGTATAAGCGTGTAAACGAAATGCTGAAGCAACTTGATAGGAAAAGTCGAGGAGAAAAGTCAAGGTCTTTGACGCTAAAAACTGTTAGGTAAACCAGCATTTGCGACGGACTGCTCAAAAACCCTGTTGTTTACATTTTATTTCTTACATAGGGACTATTACATAGGTCAAATCTAGTGGATATCGTAGTTGAGCCTTAAAACAATGAAGAACGGTTACACAATTTAAAAAAAAAAGTATTTCTTAATGAGGACAAACTCTTAAACTTTACAGCAGATGTGGCTCCTATGTGCAACGGTACGGCAGTGGGTATAAATTCACTATTAACACAAACTCAATGACAAGTTCACTGACAGTACAGAACATTAATTAGGCAGAGACATCTACATAGACTACATGGACAGTACTTTGTCAGCTATACCTTACTGACACAATGAAGTAGGTATGTGGTAAAAGACTCATGGCTGAACACAGTTTGAGGATTGAGATCCGGCACCAGACATAAATAGCGTTCAGCTGAGGCAGCACTGCAAAGATACTTCATAGACGTGGGCCTTAGCAACATCATAGATGGACATGTTGGCTGGCAGCTACACTTTTGGGAGTATCCGTGTTGCCAACCTTGAGGCTCGTGATGTGAGATATTGATGTCACCACAATCTTCCACTCCCCCCCCCCCTAACCTTTGTACTTTCATCGCGTACTACTCAGGTCTGGAGCGGTGGTAGAGTGAAGATTCGGGCACAGACTTGCTGAGGGGACAGGGTCGGTGACTATCGCTGTATCGCTGATGGCAGGCCCTAGTTTCACACAGTATCCACCTTACTAGTGGTCGGGAACACCAGCCGAAAAACCGGCCACACGATGCACGCCCCCATCCAAGGACGCAGATGCTGTAGTAGTTCCATTCCAGATGGCAGCTGGGTCCTCTGCGGCGACTAGGTGTGACTTTTCAGCGGACATCGTCACAAGCTGCGGGAACGGTGGTGAAGCTGGAGGTGGCTGCTCCACATTGATTTCCATGGGCTCCCCGACCAGTGATCGTCACTGCACTGAGTATGGAGATGGAGAATACAGGCGCTGCTGCGGACCGTTGTGGAGCACTGTGTCTGCAAACAAAAGAAAGAGCAGCAAAATCATGTAGTCAAGAACGACGCAGTTGGTTCTGATGCCGCCAGGCAGCCCTGTCGGACCATGCACATTATTTGACGATCTACCCAACACATCAGTAACAACATCTTGTTCCCATCGACGACGTGGCGGAATGTAGGACTCCTGCGGCGGACACGGGAGATAAAGAAACGTGTGGTGTCAATGACTATGCTGGCAGCCTGTTGTCTCGTGGCAAGGGGCAATTGAACAGGAGACACCTCTTGAGGGCCTGGTCCCATGTATGCAAAGAGCGCAGCTTACCCATTTGCGTCTTAGAAGTGGACACAAAATGTTCAGTTTTCTGTTGGACTATGTATGAAGCGGCGCTGTCATGATGTTTAAGTGGAAAAACTGACGTAAATCGGAGAAAATGACAACGAGGAACCTTCAAGACTAAAGATTAATGCGAGGGCTTACAATGTACTGATGGTTGCTGTGGACTGCGTTTGGATGGCAAACCAGAACTTGCTGTACACGTCCACGAGTAACAATCATCGAGTATTTCACAAGCATCCCACAAAATCAACATGAAGGCGATGCTGTGGTTCTGCTGGACGTGGTCAATCGAAGAAATATTGTGCCAAAGGGGACTGGTGCTACACATAGGCCGCGTAGTGGGCAGTTAGCTGTTGTATTTGGGCATCAATACCCAGCCATCTACAGTGGTTTCAAAGAAGATGCTTGGGATGCAACGCTCTGTCATGACCCTCGTGGAGCAATTGCAGCGTCTTCTGGTGGAGGAAATGAGGAACCAAGACTCCCGCACTGTCTTTCTCCATGCAGAAGATGCGCAGAAAGATCGTGCTGGTGCGCCAACTAATGGAGTCCCAGGAACGGTTTATCTCCTTTAGACCTCGAGGCCATCCATTCCAGGTACACACAAGAATCACCCGAGAAGGATGGGTCCGACACAGTTTCACGCCAGTTGCTTGGGTACCCGCCGGCAAACCCATAAAATGTCTCTAAATCGTGGAAATCTAGTGAAACACGAATCCTCGAACGAATCAAATGCAGGATCGGCACCCAATTGTAACTGAAATAACAAACCAGTGTTGCAATGCTGAGATGTTGGCCTGTAAAAGATCTCTAACATGTAACAAGAGAACTCAGGGCTTACCATAATAGCTTTTGTGCTGTCTGTGGTAGGACAGGCTAGGAGGAGTTGAAATGGGCCCTCAGCACAAAATGGTTCAAATGGCTCTGAGCACTATGGGACTTAACATCTGTGGTCATCAGTCCCCCAGAACGTTGAACTACTTAAACCTAACTAACCTAAGGACATCACACACATCCATGCCCGAGGGAGGATTCGAACCTGCGACCGTAGTGGTCACGCGGTTCCAGACTGAAGCGCCTAGAACCGCACGGCCACACAGGCCGGCGGGCCCTCAGCTACCTGCGGTCTGTAACAAGACAAAAGCTTGACCCATACTAATACTGATGAAATTCGGTGACTCCATAAATGATGGCGAGTGTCCCTTTCTCCAACTGGATGTAGATGGCTATGGCATTGGTTGAAGTTTTTGAAGCAAAGGCGATGGGCCTGTCACTAGAAACTATCCAGTGGAAGAGGGCTGTTCCAATCCTGCACCATTATGTATCCGCTATGAGGACGACTTGCTTGCTTAGGTCGAAATGAACCACACAGCGATCACTGAGGAGGGCATCCTTGAGATACTGAAAAGGTTGCTGACATTACTTGGCCCACACAAACTGAGCATTTTTCCAGTGAAGTCGTTTCAGCATAAAATGTGAGTTTGCCCATCTCCTCCTATAGATCCTTATCATTAAAAGGTGTTGGCAAACCACTGGCCCCTAACAAATGCGACTGTGTTGGATGATTACCCTGAGAATTAATGATGTGACCCAAATATTCTACTTTTGTGTGAAGAAATTAACACTTCCCCTTTTTATGCTTGAGGCTCGCTTCTGAAAGCACTTTGAACAGACACTACAAGTTACATAAATGTTCTGGTGTGCGACCATAAACCACGGTATCATCCAGATAGTTGGAACTCAAAGGGACCTTTACTGCCAGGTGTTCGAAAACCCGTTGAAAAGTGGCGGGGCCGGCCGCGGTTGCAGAGCAGTTCCAAGGGCAGGTTCGAATCCTGCCTCGGGCATGGATGTGTGTGATGTTCTTAGGTTATTTAGGTTTAAGTAGTTCTAAGTTGAGGGGACTGATTACCTCAGATGTTATGCCCCATAGTACTTAGAGCGGTTTGAACCATTTTTTTTTTTAAATGGCGGGAGCCGATGCATTGCGGGATTGTATGCGCTAAAACTGGAATACTTCTATGGGCGTATTGATGATATGAAAACAACAGCTGCAAATATGCTTCTTGAAAGACTATTTTTGAAAAGAAGTGGCCCGGTCCCAATTTGTCCCTAACTTCGTCGAGCCGAGGCAGGGGAAGTAGTCCACCACTATCTGAGGATTAACTGTAGATTTCGTATCTGCCCAGAGCTCTAATCCACCTGACAGGTTCTTTAGAAAAGCCAGGAAGGATGCCTACGGACACTGGGAAACAGGTTGAATTACCCCAGTGTCTTTCCACCTTTGTAGTTCCTGTGTGACGTGATCGCTGATGTCATGAGGGACAGGGCAAGCACGATAAAATCTTGGTTGCGCATTATCCTGGATGTCCAGACATTCCCCAATTCCTTCTCGAAATAAATGACTGTACTACACAATTGGTTGACACTTTCTTAAGGCACTGCAGCATTCACTTGCAAGACGTTGTCTTCAATAGCAAGATCAAAAAATTTACAAAAATTACTACCAACAATGGTTGTCCTAGAAACACAGTACATGAAACAATAGAGTTTTAGTTACATTGCAGGACGTTGTCGGCAGGCTGCAAACACCTAATACTGAAATATTATGTCAATTATACGCCGACATTATGGCATGAGGCTGCTGCAGCCGTGGGCTCCCTAACAACTCGTAAGTATTCTTTTCAATGATGTGACGGAAGATCCTGTATCTAACTGCATGTGCAGTCTATACTGGGCCAGTCGTAATTGCACATATTGTTTGTTCGGCTGGTAACAGGTAACTACGACATCCACCAAAGTTTTAAAGTGTGCTTGTAATCGCTTAATTAATGACTCATTGTCTGTGTCCTCCGCTTGAGAGACCAGGAATATTTTAAGACGCAATCGGAATACTTCGGCACCCATATTAGCAATAAAATATATCTACGCTGCGTACCTTATATGTATAAGCAGAGAAGTGCACCTCGTGTTGCACCCGATATTCGGCCTAGTCCTTTGGCTGGCCGACAAATGCTCGAAACTTCAGTGCAGAAGTAGCTTGTTGTGGTGCAGTTACCGTAGTTATTTCCTGCGTACCTGTGCCTTAGTACCTGCGTCAGTTGAGCGACGCTCTACAGCAATAGTTGAATCTGCTGCATCTGTAAATGAACAGCTTGTGATAGAGAAAGTTTTTTAGATGGAAGAGACATGATTATCCAAAAAGGGCACAAGAAACGGTGACAGTTCTATAAAATCTATTTATTAATGAAGACAAAGACTTAGCTTGTATAGGAGAGGCAGACTGCATGTCAGACGGAAGAGCAATGATAGTAAACCCACTATTAACACAGACTCAGTGCCCAGTTCACTGGCGGTACAGTACAGTAATTATGCAGAGACACTCTACGTGGACTGCACAGACAGTACTTTGTCCACTGACCCCTGTTGACACACTCGAGTGGCTTCGTGGTTCAACTCGCGGCTGAATGCAGACTGAGCATCGAGCTCTGAGGCCCGGAGTTGACATTGGCCGGCTGTAGCGCCGCTGCAAAGCTTTCTCGTACGCGCCGGCTGGCTGCTACGCTTCTAGTAGTGCTGTTGTGGTAATAACCTTGAGCCTCACTACGAGACACTTGACACCACATTGTTTTCCACTTTGTATGAGAACTGAATAAGAACGAATAACACAGGTACAAGGTTTCCTCTGCCATTTTATGCTTATCTTACGTGTTTCATGAAGACTATAGTATACATGAAATCTTCAGCGCTTAGTTCCAAAAACATCTTATACTTCCTGAGAGATAATTTTGCAAATGCTTTACCTACATTATCACTGCGACACGAGTACAATTACTATCTCTGTTGATGTATTTCAAAGATGAAACCCTTGTATTACGTAAAAACAAAACATAAAATATCTGGCGAAAATTATATCAGTAATACTAAGTGCTACTCATATTTTTCCAAGACGCATAAATTGGTAAAAAATTTAGTTTCCACTCTACACATTCACTTGGTTTCCATCCAACTGGTTATAGATTTGAATCCTGGCAACATCATTATTTGTAATTTCCGCTAACTTACCAATTCTTCGCAATTTTCGTGGCGGTTGGTGGTGATTGGGAGGAGATGGAAGTGAGTGAAATACGTGGCGACAAGGAAGATGGAGAGTGATTGTAACGGGAAGAGCTCATTATAGCAACAACTTGTGTCACACACACACACACACACACACACACACACACACACTCAGTGTTTGTGTTACAGTACGTGAACTACTTACAAGAGACATGGTGCAGTGGTAAGGTACTGGTACCGTATTTGGAAGGGTTTTGGTTGACTCCCCACCAAGCAGTACAAATTTATATTTTCCGTGATTTCCCTATCTGACGGGTCGCTGAAGCTTATTTATTATACCAATCTTCCGTCCTCCTGCTCTGCCTTAATCACTGTGGACGATGCACACTTTGCGTTGATACAATAACATATAGCTTCAAACACATAACCAAAAGCGAAATACTTATTGCTATTTGGGATTTAGTTTAATGATCTTATTTCCTTACACAGACAATTTCACTTAATAGTACATTTATGCTAAAAGTATAAGATGGCGAGAGAAACATTTTCAAACTCTGTTATGATAAAATAACAGAAAAGAAAGGAAAATTTACAGGTAATAAGGTAACTAAATGAAGTTTGCGGACGTAGTGAATTTGTCTTTCACATAGATTTTTTCTTCTACGTACTGTAGCGGTTTACTTCTGTATACCCCACACTAGGCTAATAACTACCTGGTCCTACCAGGCTTTTCAGTGATTACAGAGTGCCAGATCACAGAAGATGTAAAAGCAACCATCAGATCTATGCAGTTGACAAAAGGTTACATTAAGAAAAGTAGCTCATGTATGGTAGCAAAACAAAAGTGCATTACTTTTTTATTCAGAGTAAAACAAGAAAATGAAACTATTGGCTGATAAATCTCAGAGTAGCTTCCGTGGATGGGAAATTTAGTAAACATTTATTATTAATAAGGGTTATTCAATGCAACAGCATTAACGCATTACATATGTCTTGTAAGCATCTGACCTAAGAGTAGCTACCATTGTCCATATGATGGGGTCAGTCATCATAAAACTGGGAAACAGTTCACTACCACCATCTCGGTGTCTTGGCGAATTGCATGCCTGTGGAGCATGGCAGCTTTTCAGCCTTTCTTCTGTCCCTCATGGAACACCAGTTCTCGACTGTTTTGTGTCATTCATCATAACTGAAGGATTATTCCCCCTGTGATGAAGGCCGTTACTACTTGTTCAAGCTTCTCACTTTACCCTAATTTATGAGGATTCTCTTCTGATTCCATGGTTAGTTCGATATCTCCCGCCATCTAAAAACCACACTAGGAAGTTCCCATCGCTGTACAGGCGTCATATAATTACAAAGAACATGTACTGTGGCTAGCGGATACCGCTAGACTTAAACAGCAGCTCAGAGTATCTGATAGCCTGATATTCATTTTTAAAAGAAGAAGTAATGTATCAGATACTCTAGACAACCATTGGGATGGGCAGGTATCGAAGAAATGACATTGGTGATTGATGATTTTTATGGCTAACTTATCGAAGATAGCAATTCTAAAAGTATAAAGAATGTAGCAAAATGTTTTCGACTGTACCTCGGTGCGAAATTTGGTGGAGTTCGACAAATATCAATAAAGCCACGTCGGAAAACAATGATTTTATCTCGTCTTTCTCTAAGGATTTAAGGAATGGGATATTTGGTGCCTTGGCACATGCAACAGGGCTGGAATCCCAGTATTTCGTTTAGAAAACTTCACGAAAACTGTCGGAGTTTTCGTAACAAAGCTCTGGAATTTAGTGCCCTTTAGGAAGTTCTCACGCGCTAATTATAATTGGGACCGAGAACTGGCAGAATCCCGAGGTGGAAAGCTCTGAGACATTTGGCGAGTAATAGAATGTATTTCTGAAAAACAGATTAGAGGCCATAGGAGGGGGAGCGTTTATTGTACCTGACAAATATATTGTCTCTATTGAGGTCGAAGTTCAGTGTGACAGTGAAGTTATGTGGACGGGTATAGCGCGTGTAAGTTAAATCAAGTTAATTGTTAGATGTTTTTACCTGCCACCAGATTTCGCTGTCACAGTTCTAGAGTCACTCAAAGAAAGTCTACGGTCAGTAGCGCGTAAATACCCAGATCATACTATACTAGTTAGAGGTGACTTTAACGTTCCGAGTATAGACTGGGATGTCTATGCATTGTCAGCAGGGTGTGCAGACACAGTCATGCGAAATCGTTTTGAACACGTTTTCTGAAAATTGTCTTGAGCTGCTACCTTGGAAGAACACATGGACTGAATATGTCTTAGACCTCGTTGCTAGAAATAGGCCGGCCCTTATCGACAATGCCAGTATAGAAACGGGGATTAGCAATCATGATGACATTGCAGCAACTATGATTACGAAATTTATAAGTCAGTCAAAAAGGCTAGGAGAGTGCTTCTGCTAGATAGAGAAGATAAGAAGTTATCAACATCTCACTTAGACAGTGAATTGGCACTACTTAGTTCCAGTAAGATGGCTGTAGAAGAATTAAGGGCAAAGGATTAAGCAGACTTTAAATCGTGGTCTGGAGAGCGAAGTGTCTAGTAAGGGCGTAAAGGATGGAAAAGAACCTCCAGGGTTAAAAAAAAAAAAATTCGGAAGGTGTTGAGGAAGCAGAGGATGTTGCACTCTCGGTTCAAAAGACAACACACAAATATCCACAAGAAAAGTTTAGCATAGATTCGTGTCTGTGAGAAGATCCATGTCCGAAACATAGTAGGTCTGTCACCTCCACACCTTAGCAAAAGATATGGCAGAGAACCCGAGAAAATTCTGGTCGTATGTAAATTCGCTAAGCAGGTCTAAGACTTCCATTCAGTCCGAGTCTGGTGTGACAGCTGAAGACAGCAAAACGAAAGACAAAGTTTTAAATTTCACTTCGAAGAAATCGTTCACACAGAAGAGTCGTGCAAACATACAGTCTTTTGACCATCGGACAGACTTCTGTATGGACGATATAGTAATAAGTACACATGGCGTAGAGAAACAACTGAAAGATCTGAAAGCAAGTGAATTACCAGGTCCAGATAGAACCGCAATTCGCTTTCACAAAGAGAACTCTACTGCACTTACCCCTTACCTAGCCTGCGTTTATCGTGAATCTCTCACCCAGCATAAAGTCCCAAGTATTGGGATAAAAGCGCAGGTGAATCCTGTGTATAAGAATGGTAAAATAACGGACACTCAAAATTACGGACCAACACCACTAACTTCGGTTTGCTGCAGAGTCCTTGACCATGTTCTCAGTTCGAATATAATAAACTTCTTTCAGACTGAGAAGCTTATGTCCACGAATCAGCATTGTTTTTGAAAGCATCGCTCGTCCGAAATTCACCTTGCCGGTTTCCCACATGATATACTGCGAACTATGGATGATCATTTAGTGTGTTATTAATGCAGCCTGCGCATTTCAAATTTCCGATGGTTCTTGTTGCTTTCAAATTTATTCAGCCGTTCGGCTAAGCGTTTCTGCCGATTGATTTGTAACTGTCTGTTCGTTTACAAATATTAATCTCCCATCATGTAGATTAGGATAACAATTCGTACACTTGAGTACAAAATGGTTCAAATGGCTCTGAGCACTATGGGACTTAACATGCGAGGTCATCAGTCCCCTAGAACTTAGAACTACTTAAACCTAACTAACCTAAGGACACCACACACATCCGTGCCCGAGGGAGGATTCGAACGTGCGACCGTAGCGGTAGCGCGGTTCCAGGCTGAAGCGCCTAGAGCCGCCCGGTCACAACGGCCGGCTACTTCAGTACAGTTTGTGGAGCACATCAATTGTTTTTTGTCTTATATCCCGATAAATATGTGTGTGTTTTGGAAGTTAGATATCACGTATGAATCGCGTTCATTTCCCTTTTTATTTGTGAAACATGGCTTTGCTATCGCCGTTCGAATCAGCATGTGGTTCATTGAGTGTTTGTGTGTGTGTGTGTGTGTGTGTCTGAAAGAGAGAGAGAGAAAGAAAGAGAGATTTATTGATACTTTTCTAGATTTTACTCTTCTCATAACCATTAATCTTGGAAACAATCAAACCAACACCCAAACAAATTTTACATATTTCTACTAAGGAATGTCTTACTGAATAATTGTTTTGGTAAACCATTACATCGAAAGAAAGTATTGGTTCCTCAAAAGCGACCAATAAGATTAATTTTTAATGCTCAGCTGCAGTCATCTTGTAGATACATCTTCAAGGAACGAGGTATTTTGACTCCACAATCACAATACATGTATTTGTGAAAGAAACTCGTTATACATAATCCATTACAATTTTTTAAACAATTTTGAGAAGAATAGTGATATTCAAGGATCCAACAGAAGGAAACTGATCTCTATTATTCGTTAATAAAGCTATTAGTGGCTCAGAAATGAGTTCAACATTCATTACTAAAACTGTTGATCACTTACCAAATAATATAAAGGATCTGAAAAGTAGAAAAGTCTTAAATGTCTTTTTTTAAACAACTATTTCTATTCCTCAAACGAATTTTTACTTAAAACTGGTGTCCAATAAAAGAAACCTAGTTTCTGTGCCGGCTGGTGTGGCCAAGCGGCTCTAGGCACTTCAGTCTGGAACCACGCGACCGCTACAGTCGCAGGTTTGAATCCTGCCTTGGGCATGGATGTGTGTGATGACCTTCGGTTAGTTACGTTTAAGTGGTTCTACGTTCTAGAGGACTGATGGCCTCAGATGTAAAGTCCCGTAGTGCTCAGAGCCATTTGAACAATTTGAACCTAGTTTCTGTACTTGGATGAGGAAGTCTGTTAAAACCATTCTCGTATGCATATGCTGAAAAGGACTCGTGTGACATAATTTCTTGAAAAAAGTAGTTATAAGCCTTTTCTGTATGATCAATAGTGTCAAATAAGAAACAACGTTTTCAACTATGGTGTCACAATGTATAGTGTATTTTCGTCTTTCTTAATGCGTTTTACTTTATTAAATTGTGCCACACGGCTATTTAGGTGACGTACGTGCTATTTTGCAGTGCCATCACAACGCTAAATTTTGCCCGTTCAGGACAATTCCTTCACAGAAACAAAAATTATCAGTGAAATAATGTTATTTCTTCTTAAAGATTGCACTGGTTGCTGAAAACAAAAATAAAATAAAAGAGTATGTGACTTGTTTGTTTTTAACAGAGAATAGTTAAGCGTTTCACAGAAACAGCAAAATTTATTCATAGAAAAAAAGCTTTGTTTTCTCTTGAAACAGAAGGTGCAAATAAGTTTTCTTTATTTACTTTGCAGTTCGCACAGAACCATTCGAAATATGGATGTATTAAAAACGCGAGTTAATTACAAGGCAGGAGACGACATTAATCCATTGTCCTTTACTCCGTGAAAATATTCGATCACAGAAAATGCGGATGCAGCGTTTGTTTATGCGTCGGCCCCTCGTTGCATGTTTAAAGCCCCTTCACTCTCGCCAGCCCCTTGACAGTTCTCAGAGCCTATAAAATTTTCGACGACTTATGTCGCATTCTTTTAAATTGAGAGTGGCAGCATTTTCTCTTTTATGTCCAGAATAAAATGTCTCGCGTTACAGGAAAAATAAAGTGACTTCCTGGCAGCTGATTTACGGCGGCCGCAGCAACACGCTAGAGACAAAATGTGATGGATTTAATCCCAGAATTCCCCGCTGAGGGTGAAAACTAAATAATGGCTTGTGTTGACGCTGAAACAGACGGCGCGTTAGATGCAGGCTTCTGTTATTTACTGTGAGGCCACGGCGCATGTGCAAGATGCGAAGCCGCACTTCGGCGTAAATCATCTGCGAAAGAGCGCCTTGATAACGTAGAGCACGCAGCTGCTAATTGCTCTGCAGGACTACTTTTTGTGCTGCGTCCTCGATGCTCAGGGGTGCTTTAACGTATCAGAGGGAGCGTCTGCGCCCCCTCGATGGAAGCAGTTCCCACGTTTTGCTGCAATGAAGCTTAACATGACTACTTTGCGATTTTTTGTACATAAATGCATAGATAATACATTAATAACCAAGTCCATTTTTCTCACTAGCGATTTCTTATAGTAATTACTTAAATCCTGCGACATTACAGCACTTAGTTAACATCCACGGTATTTTTGTGGTGATATATCTATCGAACGTTTGTGGACGCATGCAGAATTATGATGTTACAAAAAACTCAATACCATGAAGAACTTCAGTATGGTCCTACGAGTAACATAAATTATAACATAAATGAGGATGTTCCACACATTGTTTTATATGCAAAATTGTGCGAATATTGACACCTGAAGAAGAATTTTTAGCAAGCTGTTTTTTTTTTTTTATTTTCTCTGCTGGTCACCATATCGTTCCGGACATCCAGTCAGCATAAGAAGCTGTGGGTAAGTTCTCAGCCTCTCATACGGTATTCGTTCTAAGAAAAAGTGCATTTATCTCTCAATTCTCTGCACTGTGTGCAACATTTCCCATGACACCGTGCTGTCCTTGGAGTGCTGTTGTGGAAGGCAACCGAAATTTGCTTGTGCTGTGGGCGTATGCACTTCATTGTTGTTGTGGTCTTCAGTCCTGAGACTGGTTTGATGCAGCTCTCCATGCTACCATATCTTGTGCAAGCTTCTTCATCTCCCAGTACCTACTGCAACCTACATCCTTCTGAATCTGCTTAGTGTATTCATCTCTTGGTCTCCCTCTACGATTTTTACCCTCCACACTGCCCTCCAATACTAAATTGGTGATCCCTTGATGCCTCAGAACATGTCCTACCATCCGATCCCTTCTTCTGGTCAAGTTGTGCCACAAACTTCTCTTCTCCCCAATCCTATTCAATACTTCCTCATTAGTTATGTGATCTACCCATCTAATCTTCAGCATTCTTCTGTAGTATTACATTTCGAAAGCTTCTATTCTCTTCTTGTCCAAACTATTTATCGGCCATGTTTCACTTCCATACATGGCTACACTCCATACAAATACTTTCAGAAATGACTTCCTGACACTTAAATCTGTACTCGATGTTAACAAATTTATCTTCTTCAGAAACGCTTTCTTCCCATTGCCAGTCTACATTTTATATCCTCTCTACTTCGACCATCATCAGTTATTTTGCTCCCCAAATAGCAAAACTCCTTTACTACTTTAAGTGTCTCATTTCCTAATCTAATTCCCTCAGCATCACCCGACTTAATTCGACTACATTCCATTATCCTCGTTTTGCTTTTGTTGATGTTCATCTTATATCCTTCTTTCAAGACACTATCCATTCCATTCAACTGCTCTTGCAAGTCCTTTGCTGTCTCTGACAGAATTACAATGTCATCGGCGAACCTCAAAGTTTTTATTTCTTCTCCATGGATTTTAATACCTACCCCGAATTTTTCTTTTGTTTCCTTTACTGCTTGCTCAATATACGGATTGAATAACATCGGGGAGAGGCTACAACCCTGTCTTACTCCCTTCCCAACAACTGCTTCCTTTTCATGTCCCTCGACTCTTATAACTGCCATCTGGTTTCTGTACAAATTGTAAATAGCCTTTCGCTCCCTGTATTTTACCCCTGCCACGTTTAGAATTTGAAAGAGAGTATTCCAGTCAACATTGTCAAAAGCTTTCTCTAAGTCTACGAATCCTAGAAACTTAGGTTTGCCTTTCCTTAATCTTTCTTCTAAGATAAGTCGTAAGGTCAGTATTGCCTCACGTGTTCCAGTGTTTCTGCGGAATCCAAACTGATCTTCCCCGAGGTCGGCTTGTACTAGTTTTTCCAACAAAAACTCCCGTTACAGGACATGCATACAGGCACTGCAGAGTTAGAATTCCGAAACACTTGACCAGTGGCCTACTCGAAGTTGGCCAACTAACACCATAGATCACTGCGACCGCCCGTTTCTGCACCAAGATTATTCCCGGTGAGTGAACAGAGTTTCATCAAAATTTAAAACCATACGATATAACAGAGAGAAAGTAAGCAAAGGGAAGAAGCCTTCAGTGTCAGGAATAGTGGAGATCATTCTTACAGTGAAAATAGCAGCGTTCAGTTTCTGCAAAAGATTTTGAATGATATACAGGTACTTCCTAGATAAACTACCACGTACCCTCGTCCAAAGAATTTAAAATGGTCAATTTCACTCTGAGTTTGACCAGAAATGAAGTGAACCATTGTATGTATTTTCCCCTAAACCCGAAATATTCAGTTTTATGCTAGACTATTGTATGATCCACGCAATCAAAAGCTTTTGTTGAACTGTGGAAAATACCTACTGTCTCCTGCCTATGGTTTAGCTCCGCTAGTGCCTCACACGCAAAATAATTAATAGAACTTTCTGTGGATTTTCCTCAGGCCACACAGAGTCTTAAAGAAAATTATGTGTACTGAGATTTCGGCTGTTCTTTATACATTGCTTACTTAAAAACTCTTAAAAACAATGGTAGCAAAGGAATTTACCGGTAATTGTCTACGTTGCCACTTTGTATAAAGTAGTTTCTCTAGTGGAAATTTTATCTGTCAGAAAATTGACCACTCCTGGAAGACACTTCACACGGGTGACTGATTACAGTGCTAATGTAAGGTGTACCGGTTTCCATAATCCTACTTGAAGAAATTTCATCACAAACATGGTAATCTTTACTCTTATAATGATGTAATAACTGATTCTCTTTCATCTTTATTTGTTTCCTGTAGCTGTATGTGATGTATTCCTTACGGACACCAGATTTCAAGAGTTCTACATATTTAACTGCACCAAAAGATTGTTTACTAAACTTTCCTACTATAGGCAAGATGCCATTATTTTATATTTCGCACTACCCTGGTGGATCATTAATAGTTTCATTCTCACACAAAAGGTATCTAATACTTTGAGCACCCACATTCTGCCTGATATATGTTTCACAACTCACTATATAGCTTTGATTTTGTTCTGAAAGCTTTCAGTTCTCTTGGTGTAATGTATTGTTTTAATCTCTCCAATATTCTTTAGCAGGTTGCAGTATTGTCAGTAGAAATATTCTGCTACCGGGCTCTGACGTCCATATTAAGACGCAGCTTCTTTTCCTCCTACATTACATTCTAATGCCATTAGTTATCCAAATCGGTTGCTTATTATTACTACTTAGAGTCTGGACTTTTTCAATGTGGAAGAACTGCTAAATTAAACTACAAAATATTTTTTTGATTCCTATCAGAATTATTACTTGTTTATCATGGTCTGGTATGGCGCTGCTAATTTTTCTCACATTGAACACATCAGCTACACTCGTGTCTATGAAGATATCGTTTATGATCATTCATCTCTAGGTGGAAAGTGTATCGTCTTTTCTAGGTTGTAAGTGTTTAGTAAATCCATTAACTTTCTTTTCTCCGAAGAATCTGTCAGAAACATGTTTTCATAGTAACGGTACCCAACTCAGCTTCACGTCTGCAGGGGTAAAACCATGTAGTACGAACTGGTTGATTCGCAGAGGCCTGTATTGAAGAATTTTTTTATGAAAATTCTAAATGTGCTACACATCTTTCAAATGTTTGATCTTTAACATGTCAGCTGACCAATCGTACCTCCTGCAACCAACGTCTTCCATATAAATCAGATAAAGTGAACCCACCAAACGAAGCCTTAGTATTTCTTCGTAACGTAAAAGATATCCAGAGGTACAAATAATGTCAGTCAAGATCTATTGCAGGCTGGAGTGGCCGAGCGGTTCTAGGCGCTACAGTCTGGAGCCGCGCGACCGCTACGCTCGCAGGTTCGAATCCGGCCTCGGGCATAGATGTGTGTGATGTCCTTAGGTTAGTTAGGTTTAAGTAGTTCTAAGTTCTAGGGGAACGATGACCTCTGAAGTTAAGTTCCATAGTGCTCAGAGGCATTTTGAACCAAGGTCTATTAGCGGTTTGCCAACTTTGTATTTAATGCCCCTAATATTCTGGTGACATAAACTTATAGAAGAGTACAGAATTTGGATTGATAGTAAACCGAAAAAGGACAAAAGTACTCAGGAGTAGAAGAAATGAAAATAGCGAGAAACTTAACAAGAGAATTGGCGATCATGAAATAGACGAAGTTAAGGAATTCTGATACCTCAGACGCAAAATTAACTGTGAAAGCCGAGGCAAGGAGGCCATACAAAGAAGACTAGCAAAGGCAAAAAGTTTATTTCCGGTGAAGAGAAGTCTATTAGTATCAAATGTAAACCTTAATTTCATGTAGAAAGTTCTGAAAATTTACGTTTGGGGCATAAGTCTGTAAGCTAGTGGCTCTTGGACAGTGGGAAAACCGGAACAGAAGGGAATCGAAGCGCTTAAAATGTGATGCTAGTCAAGAATGTTGTAACTGGACTGTTGAGATACGACATCAGGAAGTTCTCCACAGTATCGGTGAAAAAAGGAACATTTGAAAACACTGACAAGAAGAAGGGACAGAATGATAGAGCATGTGTTAAGGAATCAAGGAATAATCTTCATGGTACTAGAGGAAACTGTGGAAGGTAAAAACTATAGGGGGAGAGAAATTGGAAATCATTTAACAAATAATTGAGGACTTAGGATGCAAGTGCTATTTTGAGATGAAGATGTTAGCACAGGAGAAGAACTCATGGCGGAACGCATCAAACCAGTCATATGACTGATGACTCAAAGATAAAGCTTACTGCACCTTCTGATCTGCATTCTCCATTGACTGTTTAACCAGGGTCACAGGTACCTTCCCGCCTTCCTTTATCCTTACCAGGGTCCTAGCCTTTTACTCATTATTGCCAGATTTTGGCTTTGAGTGAGCCCGGATCCACCTTATATACCGCCAGTTGTAAGTTTCACTTTCCTATCCTGTTTAATCATAGGCTGTTTTTAGTATAACTAGAACTATGGACACTGTCAACCGGCCCAACTGCAATGTGTGCCTTGTCAGCAGTCATCAACTCCCTCACAGCACTGTCATATGGGGTTGATCGTAACACCAGAACAGCTATACAAAGCGAATATTAGTGGTCCGAGTTCGAGTAGCTATCTCTGCTGATATCAGTGCCCCAACCTTACTAAGACTATTTCCAGGATCTCCAACTATCGCTGCCTGATACTCTTTAGTAATATGCGTACAAGAAGACCCTAAGTCTTCTGTTGCATTATGAAGCCCAACATGTGGTTTAAAAACCTTGTGATTTGACACTCCTTCCGTAATGACTCATGAAGCCACCGGCCTACACCGCCCCTGCTACCTTGCAGCAGAATTTTATTCTTATCATTTTCCTTTATAACTCCTGATTCCTAACAACGTTCAATGTCTGCTGCATCTACAGGAGGCTCCTGTCCATATGGCTAATGGCTGACTAAACCTACTATTTACATTCAAAATGGAACTACCACAGTGCGTTCTGTTTCTTAATGGTCTTACTCCCCAGTGTCAGTTGATATTTCTCCACCGTTTCCCTTCGTGGCCACGCCATTTCCTCTGTAGCAGCCTGTAACTGTGCTTGACAGGAGTATATTCTCACTTCCTGTTCCACTATAGATCTATTTTTACTGCATGTTTTGCCGCTCCAGGAAAAGACCTCTCTAGATTCTCCACCATCATTCCTGCTACAGTCACCTCGATGGGACCATTTGCTAGACGATTCGCAACGTTTTCCACAACTCACAAACAAACGACAAATCGAGTACTTCTCACTCATAGTCAAACTTTACAATATCTTTAACAAATACAGTGAAGCAACAGGAAACTTTACACACAGAAACTAGCGCTATAAACTATAAGTAAACTATCTACGGGGTACGAACAAAAATAATGAAACACAAAATATTACAATGCCTTTTACGGTGCAGGATAACCTATAGCATTCACCTTCCAGTCGTCTCGGAAAGCATAAATGAAGGTCACGTATGGTTTTCAGAGAAATATTATAAAGTTCTCCCTGCAAAACGTGGTAAGTTCAGCTATCGATTATGGAAGTGGCTAGCGGTCACTCACCCTTCTGTCTGAATTGATGAGTTTTTAGCAAACAGCATGTTGTTATCAATGGAGAGACGTCTACAGGATAACCTCTGGCGTGCCACAGGGGAGTATTATGGGACCATTGCTTTTCACAATATATATAAATAACCTAGTAGATAGTGTCGGAAGTTCCATGCGGATTTTCGCGGATGATGCTGTAGTATACAGAGAAGTTGCAGCATTAGAAAATGCAGGAAGATCTGCAGCGGATAGGCACTTGGTGCAGGGAGTGGCAACTGGCCCTTAACATAGATAAATGTAATGTATTGCGAATACATAGAAAGAAGGATCCTTTATTGTATGGTAGCAGATACTTCTGTAAAGTACCTGGGAGTATGCGTGCGGAACGATTTGAAGTGGAATAATCACATAAAATTAATTGTTGGTAAGGCGGGTACCAGGTTGAGATTCATTGGGAGACTCCTTAGAAAATATTGTCCATCAACAAAGAAGGTGGCTTACAAAACACTCGTTCGACCTATACTAGTATTGTTCATCAGTGTGGGATCCGTACCAGATCGGGTTGACGGAGGAGATAGAGAAGATCCAAAGAAGAGCGGCGCGTTTCGTCACAGGGTTATTTGGTAACCGTAATAACGTTTCGGATATGTTTAGGAAACTCAAGTGGCAGACTCTGCAAGAGAGGCGCTCTGCATCGCGGTGTAGCTTGCTCGCCAGGTTTGGAGAGGGTGCGTTTGTGGATGAGGTATCGAATATATTGCCTCCCCCTACTTATACCTCCCGAGAAGATCACGAATGTAAAATTAGAGAGATTAGAGTGCGCATGGAGGCTTTCAGACAGTCGTTCATCCAGCGAACCATACTCGACTGGAACAGAAAAGAGAGGTAATGACAGTGGCATGTAAAGTGCCCTCCGCCACCCACCGTTGGGTGGCTTGCGGAGTATAAATGTAGATGTAGATGTAGGTAAAATAGGCAAAATAACATTCAGAACTCGTGGCTGCGATGGCCAGGTCAGATGCGACAGTCCATTTTCGTGCTCACGAAACCCGTCCTGGACGATGCGAGCTTTGTGAACGGCGACCCTGATGCGTTGAAACACGGTATCACCGTTGAGGAACAAACACTGTACCATGGGAAGGACCTGATAAGCCAAAATAGTCCCATAAACCTTGTTAGTAACGCCACCTTTCAGAGAAACCACGAGAGACTTGGAATACCACGATATTGCAGCCCATGCCATCACCGAATTCCCGCTACATTTTACTCTTGGGACGCAGACTCTACCAGAAGTTGGTAACAATGTGAAACAAGACTCATCACATCAAATGACATTCTCCTGTTGCTCCATAGTCCATGTATTATGGTTTCGGCATCACGTTTTCTCGTTATGAGCGTTATCGTCACTAATGACTAGCTTTGGAATTCAAGCTCGCCCTGAAATTCTCTGCTTGTGACGATTCCTTGGTATTGTTTTGATGCTGACTGTTAGTGAGTGCGACATTCAGTTCTATAGTGACTTTTGCAGCTGTTTTCAATTTATTTGTCGTCACAGTTCTCTTCAATGACCGTCTCTCACGATCAGCCTTCAAACACTTTAGACTGCGATGTGACATAGCGGATGATATTTCTCCGCTTTACCTGCACGAAGTTTAAATCTTCGATACTATATGCCTTCTAAATCACGAAAGTGCTCGTGTACCTTGGTTACGGAAAACCTAACACATGGGCACCAACAATGTGCTCACATTCGAGTTCACTTAGCTCCAAGATAATGCACTGTTCTGATCAACAGTGAATCTTACAGTGTACTGAGGACACTTCCAAAGTGCCTTTCACACGAAATCTGTATAAGAGTATGAAGCTTAACTTTCGTCAGTTATGGTACGACAAATGAACTCTACCTGAGCAGTAGCTATTGCATCTATCTACAAAAAATACACTAACTCACAAATATAGAGTTAAGAAAGATTTCTGAATGTTAGTGCACCAGCAGTAAAATTCAAACCAAGAGCTTTCTGGGATAGAGCTTTATCTAAAATAAATTACTAAGCGATTGAAACAGTACATCTATCGGCGAACTTTTCGCCCACTGACGAATTGCACTGTTTTGCAGGTGGAAGCTAACACATACACATCGATATTCAGTTCAAGTAGTTTCTACATCACAGACGACGCAAATTGTGCTAAAACCGGTTTCGCAATACCGGAATAACAATATTGAATACAAATAGTGTGAACAGGTAACGCAAAATACTACAGTTACTAAAAAATAACTGGAACGTAGCATCATATCAAAACTAAAGTTAAATTACCATCCACTTC
Source organism: Schistocerca gregaria (assembly GCF_023897955.1). NCBI lineage: Eukaryota > Metazoa > Arthropoda > Insecta > Orthoptera > Acrididae > Schistocerca > Schistocerca gregaria. Next base: position 549,527,374 of record NC_064931.1, read on the forward strand.
ATTCCTGTTACAGGCTGCAACCTTTCCTCTTGGCCCTCGCATGGTAACTTAGTTAAAACTTTAGTAGAGTGTAAATGATCGTCGGCCGCTGTGGCCGAGCGGTTCTAGGAGCTTCAGTCCTGAAACTCGCGACTGCTACGATCGCAGGTTCGAATCCTGCCTCGGGCATGGATGTGTGTGATGTCCTTAGGTTAGTTAGGTTTAAGTAGTTCTAAGTTCTAGGGGACTGATGACCTCAGATGTTAAGTCCCATAGTGCTCAGAGCCGTTTTGTAAAAGATCCTAAGAATCTGACGAATGGGCTGTTGCGTCAGGGAAGATGTCGTACCTTACTAAATAAAAATGATCCCAAGTAAACTTAAGAATTTGTTAATGATTATGTAATTTAAAATGTTTCTGGCCTATAACATGTCGCTTTCCCTGTTGCTGAGTTCATGTGTCACCTGTTTAGTTACTGCAGCCCAGGATTGTTCACGGCAGTTCAACACACGGAAGTGCCCTCTGACATAAGTCGGCTTGCAGCGCGCAGTCAAGGCGTGTATTACGCTCACCAAGTCATGGCTGACACTGCCATCGGGTCAGTATTCAGATATCAGCCCTCACACTTCGCACTATAAACATATTCTTCGAAGTTGCTTCTTCCTTCGTTAGTTTTCAGTGAAGAATGCTAAAATGTCGACGGTAGTTTCTAGTCTCTTCCGTCTCATCTAATGGCCCTCAGCAACAGTGCTGTATTCCACTCTTCTCTCAAGTCTCAACAATTTCCTCAACACGCTGAAATGTGAAGTCGGATGGTGAAACGGTGGGGGTGAGGAGGCAAGCAGTGTCCGCAGACACGTGCTGGCAATCCATCAAGGGCAGCCCGCCTGCTGCTGCTGCCTGCGGCTCTGGCCATTGCCGAGAGTGCATTCCACTTGAACAGATAACACGCTTGTGCTCTTATTGCCCTGTGTCCCACAGAAAGTGGTCCTTCACGAGGGCTCTGTCCTTAAATCTCTCACTGCTATAACAGATGGACCATCTGTTTTGAAACAAGATATTTGAAGATTCACTCTATATACACTAAAATAAACCTGAATGCCGAAGACAGCCAGTTTAAATCAAAAGTATTTTAATAATTACGTTAAATCACTTCGCATATTTACCCTTTTCTTTTATAGATTATTTTAGTGTTTCGGTAATTTGGCCTAATTGCTCACATGATTGTTTTGTGAACACTCGAAACGATGCTTTAGGCTATGATGAAAAATTAGGTGGGGGCAAAATATCAGCATCCCGCCTTTCCATCGAGCTCGGCACTCGACTAGCCTGATACTGAAATTCTCTCGTAACGAGAGAAGAGACAAACTTTGTTGAACAGTATCCTCTCAGAAGTGTAGGATGCATACACACGATATTTGTTGCCATTGGCAGTAGTAACGCAAGAGATTAATGAATGAATTGCCATATTTGTTTCCTTCTGTCACATCGTTACACAGCAAAAATGTATTGGGAGCAAATACAAAATTTGTTTCAAGTCCTCTCCAACTTGCACCAAGCTAACGCAAGCCAGTCCAAAGTCCCATGTCGCAATCAAAACAACAAACAGGCAGAGAGCAGACAGTGCGAAAATGAGAACAAACCCAGAACGTATTGCTTCACCTCAAACGAGCGATAGCTCAGAATTGTAACTCAGCAACATGACTTCAGCGAGGAAAAAACATTACATAATTCTAACAGTATAGCTTTATTTCTCAAGAGAGAGAGTTAATGTGCCATAAGAGCACCTATCTTGTGACAAAAGGGAAAGCATTATTGTAATTGCGACACTAATGTGTGGGAGAAAAATATTTAATACGTCTAATCATCCTTTTGTTGCAGTAAATATATGTAATAACTTGAAACTGGAGGGACCACATCCACGAAGAATACTGTATACACTTATTTTTATTTATTTACTTCATTATTGTTCCGTGGGACCACATTAAGGAGAAGTCTCCATGGTCATGGAACGAGTCAATACATGAAATTATAACACGATTGTAGAAACAGATAAAATGAAATATAAGAATAATATACAGTTGTAGATTGTAGAAACAGGAGCTCCTCCACAGAATAAAAGGAATTTGCTTAATTTTTTAGCTCTTCCAGGAGCTCCTCGACAGAATAGAAGGAGTGAGCCGTGAGGAAACTCTTCAGTTCAGACTTAAAAGAGTTTGGGCTACGGCTAAGATTGTTGAGTTCTTGTGGTAGCTTAATGAAAATGGATGCAGCAGAATACTGCACTCCTTTCTGCACAAGAGTCAAGGAAGTGCATTTCACTTGCAGATTTTTATTTCTGTCTAGTATTAACTGAGTGAAAGCTGATAACTCTTGGGAATAAGCTAACATTTGCTAACAACAAACGACATTAAAGAAAATATATACAGTGAGGGCAATGTCAGAATTCCCAGACTATTGAATAGGGGTCGACAAGAGGTTCTGGAACTTACACAACACGTAGCTCGAACAGCCCGTTTTTGATCCAAAAATTCCTTTTTCGAATCAGAAGAATTACCCTAAAAAATAATACCATATGACATAAGCGTATGAATATACGCGAAGTAGAATACTTTTCGTGTTGAAATGCCATTTATTTCAGATATTGCTCTAATGGTAAATAAAGCGGCATTTAGTTTTTGAACAAGATCCTGAACATGGGCTTTGCACAACAGCTTACTATCTATCCGAACGCCTAGGAGCTTGAACTGTTCCGTCTCTCTTAGAGTATGCCCATTCTGTCTGATTAAAATATGAGTTCTTGTTGAATTGTGAGTTAGAAACTGTAAAAACTTAGTCTTACTGTGATTTAACATTAAATTATTTTCCACAAGTCACGAACTTATTTCGTGAACTACATTATTTGATAATGTTTCAATATTACACACAAGATCCTTCCTACCAAGCTGGTGTCATCAGCAAACAGAAACATTTTTGAATCACCTGTAATACTAGAAGGCATATCATTTATATAAATAAGAAAGAGCAGTGGCCCCAGCGCCGAACCTTGGGGAATGTCTCATTTAACAGTGCCCCATTGGGACTGAACATCACTACCACCCTCAGTATTGCGGAGAATTACCTTCTGTATTCTGTTCTTAAAGTAAGAGGCGAACGAATTGTAAGCTACTCCCCTTACTCCATAATAGTCCAACTTCTGCAGTAATATTCTGTGGTCAACACAGTCAAAAGCCTTCGTTAAATCAAAGAAAACACCTAACGTTCGCAACCTTTTATTTAATCCGTCCAAAACCTCACAGTGAAAAGTGACTATAGCATTTTCAGTTGTTAAACCATTTCTAAAGCCAAACAGTACATTTGACCGCAAATTATGTGAATTTAAGTGCTCCAGTAACCTTGTATATACAACCCTCACGATAACTTTAGCAAACACCGATGGCATAGAAATAGGTCTACAACTGTCAACATTATCCCTGTCTCCCTTTTTATAAAGTGGCTTCACTACCGAGTACTTTAATCGTCAGGAAACCGACCACTCCTAAAGGAAAGTTACAGATATGGCTAAGTACTGGGCTAACATACATGGAACAATACTTCGGTATTCTGCTAGATACCCCGTCATATCTATGAGAGTTCTTGGTCTTTACTGATTTAATTATTAACTCAATTTCCCTCTTGTCAGTATCATGGAGGAGCATTTCAGGTAACAGTCTCGGAACTCTTTTTTCTGCGAGCGCTATGTGATTCCCTGTTGGGACTAGCTTTCTATTCAGTTCACCTGCTATATTCAGAAAGTGATTATTAAATACTGTACATATATGCGACTTATCAGTAACACGGACATTCCCACTACGCACTGATTCTATATCCTCGACCTCTCTCTGCAGACCAGGCACTTCCTTTACGACTGCCCATATGGTTTTAATTTTATCCTGAGACTTAGCTATTCTATCTGCATACCACATACTTTTTGCCTTCCTAATAACTTTTTAAGCACCTTACAATACTGTTTGTAATGGGCTGCTGCATTTAGATTGTGACTGATTCTAACGTTTTGATGTAATTGCCACTTTGTTCTACAACATATTCTTATCCCTTTAGTCAGCCACCCAGGCTGCCTGTTTGTGCTAGTACCCTGTTTCGAACGTTCTAATGGAAAGCAACTTTCAGAGAGCACGAGAAAAGTCTTGAGGAAAGCATTATATTTATCGTCTCTTGTATCAGCACTATATACATCTTGCCACTCTTGTTCCTTGATAAGGTTTACAAAAGTCTCTACAGCAACTGGATCAACTTTCCTAAAAAGTTGGTAACTATATTTAACTTGTGTTGCAGCACAAAAATCTTTTAGACTTAAAATTTGTGATCATGGTCTGAAAGGTCATTCACCTTTTTGCTAACAGAATGCGTTTCTAGTAATGAGGAATGAACAAAAATTTTGTCTATGGTTGTTCTACTGTTCCCTTGCACTCTCGTTGGAAAGAATACGGTTTGCATAAGATTATATGAATTAAGGAGGTCTATCAGCATCCTTTTCCTTGCACAATCACTTATACAATTAATATTGAAGTCACCACAAATAACTAACTTTTTGTATTTCCTATAAAGTGAACCAAGAACCTCCTCTAGCTTTAGCAAAAATGTTGTGAAATTGGAGTCTTGGGATCTATAAATAACAACAGTAAGATGTTTAGCTCCACTAAATTTAACCACACCTGCACAACATTCATACACCTTCTCAGTGCAGTACTTTGAAACATCAATTGACTGAAATGGGATGCCGTTTTTCACATGCATGGCTACTCCCCCACACCGGAAATATCTCCTAGAAAAGCTGCCAGCCAACCTGTATCCTGGTACAGGAAGCCTCTGAATTATCTCCTTATTTAAGACGTGTTCAGATATACCGATAATTTCAGAGTCAACATCTATAAGCAGTTCACTAACTTCATCTCTAATACCTTGTATATTTTGATGAAATATACTAATTCCCTCATTAATCGGATACCTAAGCTTTGTCGAAAGTGGTTTCTTTGTTAGAGGGACTTCCCTTAAGCAGGAATACCTATCAGCCGACTTCAGTCTAAAAAAGGTACAGCTCTAACACCCATAACTACCTGAACTTTCCCATGAGTGATCCCACTACCTCCACCTATGTTGTCACCTTAAAGCTTTGCAAACCTCCCCTTTCAATACCTGTTGAGGTGCAGGCCATGTCTAGTGAAACCCGTCCTGCTGATAGACTCCACCGACACCACTGAAATGTGACTCATGCTTTCTGTCATCAGCGCCCCCCCCCCCCCCCCCCAAGTCTCATGTTATTACGCCTGACAGCTGTATTAAGACGAGGCCGATCGTGACGCTGAAACAGTTCCACGAAATGCACATTCGTGTTGCCAGTCTGAGTGACTATCTTTTCCTGGTCACCATCTATGTTATACTCCCCATCCCTATCAACACCATTACCAGCCCCACCCACAATCACTACCTGATCCTCTTCAGTCATATCCCTACATACCCCCCCCCCCCCCCCCATATTAACAGTCACCTGAGCCAATCTTGCATTAGGCTTCACAATGCTGGTGACCTGGTACTTACTCCCCAAAACTTCCTGCAACTGCTGGCCTGCACCTCTACCATGAGAACTACCTAACAGCAGAACCTTCTTCTTCCTCTTAGACTTTGCAACCGTCCTAGCCACCGTAACTGCTGAGGTCTGCTGAATACTTCCTACATCTACAGCTGCTAGAGATTCCTCTCCACTAGACTCTGACAGTTGGTCATATCTATTACAAACACCAATACTAAAACTATCTGAAAATCTCCTTGTCCTAGCAGATCTCTTGCCAACAGCCAGCTCCCATTCCCCAACCCCCTTCTCCCTCCCCATCCTATCTAGCTCCTCCTGTGCGTTTTAAACTGCACCTGAAGGGCACAGACCTTACGCTCCTGCTCCTCTATCAACTTACTCTTGCTACATTACCTGCAATTCCAGGAGAGGATCTCACCAGGATGCCCACTGGATTCCCCACTGCATCCCCCCCCCCCCCCCCCCCCGTGAAAATACTTCGAACAAGTCTCACACCGCAGTCCACTACTCACGAACCTACGGCAAAGCCCACACTTCTCACTCATGGTAAAATTTTACAGTTACTAAAACAAGAAAACAGGTTTATCTAAGTTCCGCTACTACAATAAGAAGTTGTTAAAAACTGACTAAAATAATCACAAACAGGCTCTACAATGGAAGTAACTACTATTATTGACAGTATTAATCAACAACAAATGAGAATATAACAAAATACTAACACAGAAAGAAAATCAAACGTCTAATGACACAGTAACGAAACTGAAAGCAGTTCGCAAAAATTTCTTCTGGAGTTATTTCACAGGAAAACACCAAGAACACCAGTTGAAGACTACTAAAGTTCTTAAATAACTACTATACACAAACAGTTAATTAGTACTTAGCTTTCGATGCGCCGCTCCATCTGCAACTGGTTAGCGCGGAATGTAAACAGGGGTAAGATACGAAACACAAACATCAGGTCACAACACAAGAAAGGCAGAGGTGAATGAAGAAACCACTAATAAGTCACTTATATAGTAAATATTATCACAAAAAACCGTTAAAATATATATCTGAAACCTAAATATAGATGAAAACTTAGACAGCGATCTCACACGCTGTCACACACCTTTGACGTCACAACATTTTTCATTATCTCACACAAGAAAATTTAAAAATATTAAGTCAATAGGCATCCAACATGCGATTTATATACAGTCCAAAAGACAATTTTATGACTATCAGGTCTATTTAATATACAACGGAAGTTCCTGACATTATATTTTAATTTTGTGGACTGATTGATTTGTGAACCATACGGTTTGCCAAGCGCTGTTGGCAAGCGGGGTGCACTCAGACCTTGTGGGGCAACTTGAGGAGATATTTTATGGAGAATTAGCCGCGCCGGTCTCGTAAACTGCCATGCGGTCGAGAGAGCGGTGTGATGACCACATGCCCCTTCACATTCGCATCCAGTGACGCCTGTGGGCTGAGGATGGCACGGCAGCCTGTCGGTACCTTTGGGTCTTCATGGCCTGTTCTGGCGGAGTTTAGTTTTTATTCATTTATGAACACACTTCAATTACCATATTTAATGTCAGATGACAATGCTATTATAAATCAAAAACGAAACATCATGACTCACCTCTTTTCAATATTCTTGACGGAAGAGTGTCAGGGGTTCTTTTTCTGATTCTGCTGGCTGCTTCATTGAATTAGTATGTGGGAAGCGTTTTTTTTAAAGGGGTGCTTCTTTTTGTAACGATGATTTGACTTTTCTGACTCATATAACTACTCAATATTGCTTATTTCTGTCACCTTTTGATGGTTAATTCAATATAAATTGTACTGGACACATTTGCCAGGAGAAAAGTTTTGTATTTTTCTCACTGGGAAGTTGTTCTTCGTCAGTAGCAGATGGCTTTGTCAGTAGCAGATGGCCAGCGAAGCTCATTTGGAAGGGCGAGTTTTAAATCGAAATATAGTTTAAGGCACACCTCATGACTTAACCAACGTAGTTTTCAGTAATGTATAAAGTCCCCATACTCTTCGTTCAGTGCCATCGCAAGCTGCTGCAATTACTGGAATAATGCGTGCGGGCTCAGGAATTTTAATATTCATACCACAAATTTCTTCATGTGCTGCATACTTGCAAATTAAGCACAAAATGCTTCTTGAAGTACAATGAATACTGTCTCACGTTCGTAATAATTTTTAGCATTTTCATTGTAAAATAGATCTTTATATGCTTTGTACAGGGTTTTGTAATTTTTTTTCATAGCAAATTTGCGGTGCCGATCAGTTTTAGGACTGCATGATATGCAGGGTGAACATTAAGAAAACTGACAGATTGTAGGGGCGGATTCCTGACTCGAAATGGAGGAAAAAAGTCCTATGAACATGTGGCCGGAAATGCATCGTGGCCACGGTAGATGGCATTGACGAATGCCGATCCCACTGACCACATGCAGTGTGTTGCTTGTGCACAGCAGACTGTGTGACTGACTAGGCATACTGTAAGCAGCAGAACGGTCCGGTATTCATGTCGGTAACAAGTCAAGATGGTGTTTGTGTTTGGCCGAGCAGAAGGAAACGGTCGAGGGGCAGCCCGGCTATACCAAAACAAGTACCTTCAGAAACACCAGCCACGTCACACAACATTTCAAGCCCTTTTGTGCGTTTGTATGGTCGTAGGTCCTTTCAGACAGACGAACGTGCAGCGAAGCGGCGCACTGCCTACACCAGCTTTCGGGGACGTGTTCTACAGGAGCCGAACCGTAGAGCAAGCTTCAGGCAAGAGGCCCGGCAACATAACGGGTATGCTGCATGACAGCCGTTTCTATCCCTATCAGCTGCAATCCAATGGAGGCCACTTTTAACATCTGTTGTGACTTGCATGCGATGCAGCTTTGTACTGTGTTACAGGGAAAATATTTGAGAAGGCTGTGTTCAAGCGTCTTCTTAAGCATGTGACTGCAAATAATATATTGTCCAAGTCGAAGTTTTGATTTCTGAAGGCTTCTGATATAGGAAAAGCTATTTATATGAAGAAAGTAACTGTTTTTGAAAGAACAGATACTGTTGATGACCGTGCAGCTTTTCCCTGGAATAAATGATGACTAACTGAAACCCTCAGCTGCCGTCAGGTGTTGTCGATATACCTAGATATGGACAGCTGAAAATGTGTGTCCCAACCGGGACTCGAAACCGGGATCTCCTGCTTACATGGCAGACACTCTATCCATCTTTTATTTCATTATTTAATTTTTTGTTTCTTTTTATGTTTTTCTTTTTTTTATATATATACATTTTTTTGCAATGTCAGGCTTACCACCTTTGCTGACATACATTTTGTTGTACTACCGCATAAATTCTGTCTACAATGTCCATATGTTGACAAATAGTGGCTAATTAGAAAATTAATTAATTATGGAAACGAAGAAAACTGAAAATGCCCAAATGAAAGGCAGGAAGACATTGCGGATAGTACAGATACAAAAGAAATGAAATGAAATGAAATTCGTGTCGGGGGCGACATCTTCTCACGACCCGACGTTCGACAGAGCAAGAGAGCCATCTATCGACTCGTTCTCCAGACGTTGGTGTAAGACTGGGTCGTCTTCTCCAAATTAACTAAGGGTCCGTAAATGTGATCGATGTCTATCTCGGCTTCTTCGTCTATCTCCATCTCCCACCCGTCACACCCCATCTGGCCGGCGGGTTGGTAAATGTAAGTCGCAAGTAATTAGCGAAGTCTTGCCCATATCTCTTATGATGTTGCAACTTCGTGTGTCCATCCAGGTGAAAATGCCAAAAATCAATTTGTCCTTTTCCGATTCGTTATACACGTAGCTTACCACCATTCCCCGTACCCATGTCACTGCATTGGTTTTCTGCACCGGAAAATAAAATTCCTGTGGGAAAAAAAGTGTGTCTGACGAAATTGTGTGAGGGGGGGAGCGTAACAGGAACGCCAATATCTGTTGTGCCAAGTGTCACATTGGGGCCGTTCCACTACATGCTAAATGATGTTCATCAGTGTTCACTGTTGCGCAGCTTAAACATAGTGGAGTGTCTGCCAAATGTATAGCGTGCCGCCGTTGATTCGTTGCGAACTTCCTATTTACCACCACATACCATGTTGAGTGTACCGACGTTGGTAGGTAAACGTTCCGTATAACGCGCCATATCTGTCGCCACCTCTTGTCTGCCATTGTGCGCAGGACAAGCGCTACGTGAGTGAGTCTCGGTGCTAGGTATACGTTAACATAGGTCACCCTCTGAATCATATCCAACGCTCTTAATTTCTGTAACAGCACCAGTGTCCGTATGAGCTTCAATATGCGTCGGTAGTTATCCGCTGCTGTCCACTGCACATCCGTGTGGAATGTAACACCTAGACATTGTATGGTCTTAACTAACATGAGCGGGCCTTCCTCCTCCGGTTGTAATCCTCGACCGACATTCATGCAGCGTGATTTCTGTAGATTAAGCACGCTTCCTGCCGCCATCCCGTATCGCTGTATCCATGCCAACGCCGTACGTATTTCGTCGCCTGTCCTTGCCACCATCATCACATCGTCAGCATAAGCGCGGCAATGAAAGGTCAGTTGTGGCAACGGCCCTCCATCCAACCGTCTTCGTAGACCATATAGACAGGGTTCCAAAGCCATTGCATATAAAAATATCGAAAGGGGGCACCCTTGACGAACTGACCTTGAAATAACAATGTACTCAGTGCCCCGTCCATTCACCGAGACCTTTGATCGCACGCCGTGTAACAGTCTCATGATCACTAGAAAGAAGGCCTGTGGGATTCCCAATCTGCCCATCACCGCATGCAAAAAGGTGTGATCCACTCTGTCGAACGCATGATCGTAGTCAATAGCGACGACTGCTCCACGCATTCGGCATGCCGCTACTAATGCGATGATATCTCGGTAGTCACCGAGCGCCGTATGTACGTTACTCTTACTGCCGAGGCAAGTTTGATCCATGAGGAGTCTATCAGAAATTGAAGACCGCAGGCGAGCCCCAAGGATGCGCGCGAAAATCTTATAGTCGCAGTTCAAGAGAGTGAGTGGTCTATAATCTCCTGGCCTCCTTCCACCACATGGTTTGGGTATTGGGATGATGATACCCTCCGTGAATTCGGCAGGTATCCCAGTCTGTGGGAACAGGAGTTTGTTGTACATCTGAATCCAGGTCCGTCCCATGAGGTATGCAAAGGCGCGGTAAAATTCAATTGGGAAGCCGTCCTGTCCTGGGGACTTGTTCGGAGCCCCCTTGGCAATTGCATCTGTCAGCTCGTCCTCTGTTATCGCTGTGATCAAAGTCTCTGCATCCAGTGGTGGTCCTCTATCTGGCATTTCCGAGATGACATCATGTAGTGTCTCGTGGTTCACTTGTACAGGTCCATATAACTGGCGTAAATAGTCAGTAAACACATGAGCAATATCACGCTCGTTCACAACTTGCTGGCCAGTTTCAGAGATAAGTTCCCTGATCAATGTCATGCGTCGTCGTTGGCGTTCACGTACTACGTGGTGCATAGAGGGGGTTTCGGCAGTAACTGTGTCCGCCAATCTCGTCCGGACCAATATACCTTCCATTCTTTGTGTCGTCAGCTGTAATAACTTGGCTTTTATCCTACGCATGGCCGTGTGCCTTTCTGGCGATGGTTGTTGGGTCATTAGGGCTGTAAAATAATAATCAACCGTCGTGCGGTTCCACTGCGATTTGTCCTGCCCGTATCATATCAACGTTCTCCGTAAAGTTGGTTTTGCGCATTTGATTCACCACTGGAGAACCGAGGTGTATGCTCGTTGGCGGCGAACGCAGGTCTCCCAGGCCGCCTCTATCGACCGGCTACATGCAGTGTCACGTAAAAGTGCACAATTCATTTTCCAGGGACCCTTACTCCGCCATATCTTCTGACGCGTTAGTGAAATCGTACAGACGTACGCCATATGATCCGTAAAAGCCGCCGGCCTGATTTCGGCATCCAGTATCGCCGTCCGTAGAGCTCGTGTCACATACACTTTATGAAGTCTACTCGCCGAGTGTCCCGTTACAAACGTGTAACCCGGTCTGTCGCCATGCTGCAGTTCCCAGGTATCCAGAAGCGCCATTTCGGTAATCAACGCACGCAGTTCCATGCATGGTACGTAATGACGTACCTGGTCCTTTTTGTCGACGACACAATTAAAGTCGCCGCCCACTATATAGTTATCATAGTGTCGAGCGAACAACGGTGCTATCTCTTCGGTGAAAAAGGTCGCCCTTTCTCTTCGTTTTGTGGAGCCGGATGGCGCGTATAAATTGATGAAACGAACGCCGTCGACAGTAATCGCTATGCCACGTGCAGAAGGGAGAGACATGACGTCCTCCAGTCCTATTCCTTCCCTGGTGAGAATCGCCACACCGCATCCACTTTCATCGTGCAGTGAATAATGTGCCTCGTAGGCGTAGCACTCTGGCGGCGATGTGAAACGCACTTCTTGTAGGAGTACAATATCCACGTCCGCAGCGCGCAACATATCTTTCAGCATTTGAATTTTAAGTGATGTCCGAATGCCATTAATGTTTGTCGTGGCAATGCGGTACGCATGGCGTGTGTTCATTAGTTATAGGGCGGTGTCATTTATCTGCACCCCCGGCGCTCCTCACCACACTAAGTTGTTCAACATTTCCCGACCCCTCCCGGTCTCTGGCCAATCGTCGCGTTGGCATTTTCATTCTGTTCCTGTTGATCCATTTCTTTCGCCCAGTGCCCCAGCATATTTCCGGAACTGGTCGAAGGATGGGAGGCAACGATGGCACCGCTCTGATGTTGGGCAATTGTCATCTCCACTTCTGCCTTCCGGCCCCCAGAAGGAGAATTCAAGTTATCGTCGCTGTGTAATTCCTGCACCGTCATCTCGGTATCTGTTGAATCCACTGGTCTCAGGTCGATACTGTCGTTGTCGTCCACTGTCCCCTCGGGACTATGGCTATCGTCAGCAGAAGCCAGTCGACGCTTCTTTCTTCTCTTCAGCGAACACTTTTTCCGTTGCCTTGCTTCCGCATCGCCTGTTTGGGTTGCGTATCCTCCGTCTTTGTCCTGGCCTATCACGCTCTCGGTAAGAGCACTGGCAGCCACCACGGATGAGCCTGGAGTGGCCGTCAGCTGCATCTCTTGTGTGGTGTCCTGTGTCTGTAATGAAACCGGTGGTCAGAATTCCAGTCCGTTGGTGTCCATGTTCTCTATAGGGGGCAGCTGTTGGTGTCTGTCGGAAATATCCTTCACGTCGCCACTCAGGGCTTCCACAAAGGTCAACGGTAAGACAGTCATCTGTTGTGGAGCCTGAGCGTCATCCCGAGGGGTTTGTACTAAACGTCGCTGGAGGCATTCCGAGCGGACGTGACCTTCTTTCCCGCACCCCGAGCAAGTGCGAGGTTGCCCATCATAGATTATAATCGCTCGACAACCTCCTATGTACAAATAAGAGGGGACGTGCTTTCGCAGTTCTATCCGTATTTGTCTCACCCCATTTAAAACGGGGTACGTGGTAAAACTCGTCCATTTTTCGGCCACATGGGATAGAACTGTACCGTATGGTCGAAAGTACTCGGTAACAAGTTCAGACGGGACCTCAAACGGAAGTTCGAAGACTCGTATAGTGCGGATCCCCATTCCCGCGTGATCGACCGTAACCGCACCAACATTCCCGTCGGCATGACAGAAACGATACCCTTTCGGTGATCGTTGTAGAAGCCTTTCGCAAGCAGCCTCGTCAACAAGCTTGACATAGACGACGCTTGAAAAGATCGATAAATTGATTCCCACGATTTCCTGTGGATCGATTTGTACCTCTTCTCTTAAGAAACGTTCGATCTCGTGTGCTTTTGGTCGTGTATAGTCGTTCACAATACTGAACTTCAAGGTCGTTTTTCTGTACGAGTGTGCCATCTCGTTCTAGACTCACAACACCGCACACGCGAAGCTGCTCCGGCGTAAACAAACAGGCGCGCGCTCCACAGCGCGGCCGGCAGGCAACACGGTCCGCACTGTGTCACTGCCGAAGGCAGACTGTCCATCTGAGCCACAGAGGACGCAGATGAATAGCGCGACTGCAGGAACTTACCCTTGCACGCTTCCCGTGAGACTTTCATTCCCAACTGTCCCCAATTCTACATATGTAAAGCACCTTATAGACATTTGCCCATCCACTCATTACTCCCGCACGCTTTGGCGATTCCAGTAAGAGTTTGGGCAATCTGTGCGCATTCGCACAGACGAAGGTCAATGGCTGGGTAGCCTTTAACTATATATATATATATATATATATATATATATGAAGAAAGTAAATGTTTTTGAAAGAACTGATACTGTTGATGACCGTGCAGCTTTTCCCTGGAATAAATTACGACTAACTGAAACCCTCAGCTGCCGATAGGTGTTGTTGATATACCTCGATGTGGACAGCTCTTACGGGAATCGCCAAAGCATGCGCGAGTAATGAGTGGATGGGCAAATGTCTATAAGGTACTTTACATATGTAGCATTGTGGACAGTTGGGAATGTGAGTCTCACGGAAAGCGTGCAAGGGAGAAGTCCCTGCAGTCGCGCTATTCATCTATGTCCTCGGTGGACACGCCGGCACGGTAGCTCAGCGTGTTCGGTCAGAGAGTTAGCTGCCCTCTGTAATAAAAAACTGAGTTAATCGAGCAACAACGAACGTAAACGGATGTCTCGCGACGTCCGCACCGAGCAAATATAACGAACGAAAACAATCAAAATGAGATTTTTTTAAAAAAAGAAAAAAAAGATGTGTCAGCCATGTAAGCAGGGAATCCCGGGTTCGCGTCCCGGTCTGGGCACACATTTTCAGCTGTCCACATCGAGGTATATCAACAACACCTGTCGGCAGCTGATCGTTTGAGTTAGTCATGATTTACTCCAGGAAAACCTATTTACACTTACAGCGAGAATCTACTTAATTCAGTAGATAATAAATTACAGGCTATTGGCGTTTTCTGTGACCCGTCAAAATCCTTTGACTGCGTCAACCGTCATATTCTCCTAAGTAAATGAGAGTATTATGGTGTCACCAGCAATGATGCGAAATGCTTTGAGTCTTATCTATCTAACAGGAAACAAAGGGTGTCGTTGCGAAATAGCTGTGTAGTAAGCAGTCGGTCTTCATCTGACTGGGAATTAATTACATGTTGTGTTCCTCAAGGTTACATTTTCAGCATAACGTATTGATCGAAAAGACTGATAGTGTTAAGTTTCTGGGATTACAGCTCAATAATAAATTCAATTGAGAAGGGCATACCACAGAATTTCTTAAGCGCCTAAACAAGTTTGTATTTGCCGTGAGAATGATGTCAGATGTAGGAGATATAAGTATAAAAAACTTGCATGCTTTGCTTACATTCATTCTACAATGTCGTATGGTATCATATTGTGGGGCAACTCATGAAACCGAGCAGAAGTTTTTAGGGTGCAAAAGCGTGTCATAAGAACCATTTGTGGTGTAGATTCGAGAATATCTTGTAGAAACCTGTTCAAGGAACATTATATTCTAACAACTGCTTCTCAGTATATTTATTTCTTAATGAAATTTGTTGTAAGTAATACATCTCTATTTCCAACCAAGAGCTCAGTACACATTATCAGTACTAAGAATAAGAAGAATCTACATTAAGGCCTAAAATCACTTACATTGGTCCAAAAAAAGGGTCCAATACTCAGGAACACACATTTTTAATAAATTGCCAGCAACCATTAAAAATTTGGTTTCAAATAAAGGATGGTTTAAACAGTGTGAAAGACTTCTTGATAGGCAACTCCTTCTACTCCATAGATGAATATCTTAACAGAAACTGTTAAGTCAGCTTACGTAAAAATATCTGTTGGATTTCAGTTTTGACAACGCTTGGTAACAACAGTCAAGATTAGGTTTTTGGCGTATGATAAATTTATTAATAGTGCATAACAGTGTTTCATTCTGACAGTGTGTTAATTCTGCAAATATTAGCTGTCCCAGATTACTGCATTGTATTAATTTATTTTCGACTATCTCCTGACAAATGATCAGGGTAGTAAGTATTATATTCAAATGTTTTATGTTTTTATTTAATACTTTCTGACATGTTCCACACCCACGAGGATCATCTCATTTGTTGGGTCTATGGAACGAAAACTGAATCTAATGTACTCTGTAGTTGCACGGGCACGGCCCATATCCTCACACATGTTCATAGGACCTTTTTTCCTCCATTTCCAGTCAGGAATCCGTCCCTGCAGTATGTCGGTTTTATTAATGTTCACCCTGTATACTGGGAACTGTCATCCCTCTCTTCTGCCATTCCCGTTCATTTTTACAGGCTTGTCACGACAGATCCTTAGGTTGCCTCTTTTTATGCAAATAGCCACTGGACATGTGAACGACCTTCACACTATGAACAAATACCAATTGGTAAACAGCGCTGACACACTACGATTCTGGCGAACTATTGAGTTTCATATCTTGTCATATCGCACTAATCTGTCTGTAAAAATCGGAGTATGGATCAATTTGTTGGTGTTTTCAAAACTTGTTTTCCTAGTACTAGCGTCATTGAGAAGTTCAAAATTTGTTTCATCAGCGTGACGAGTATGGCGATGGCAATATGACACATTTTTGCTTCCGCTACAAACTATAACTGAAATATTTTCTTGTATAGATTTCTGTTGTATTTGAAATTCGTATTTTGTAATTCTTGTTACCACATGTGCGGTTGATCACTTTATAAAACACTAAAAAAAGAGCGCAAAAAGAAAGTGTGTAAAATAAAGTTGCTTCTAGACAGCGCAGTCTTGATAAGCGTCTGCTATCTTAGTCTTCCTAATACCTTCCACACTGCATTGTCACAGGTACGTAAATGAAAGTCAGCCCTGGACTAATTTAGAACATGTGTATAACTGTAAATAATGGTCTTGTGACTGTCGTAATTGATGTTATTGGATAGCTTAGTGGTATGTGCAAATTGTCATCAGTTATCCCGGCACTGTGGCGCTGTCTTGTAGTGTATGAAGTTTGTGTTTTAGAATTGTTTGATAATGAGATTAGGCTCGAAACAAGTCATCAAGTACTAAAGAAGGTTATTATTGCAATTTCGATGGTTTTCTGTCGTTTACTGATTAATTTGGTGAACTGGAGGACGTTTTTCCGGTCGAAAAATGCCACACACAATAGTAAATGAAATGTCACGCTGCACCGAGTACTTCTGGGAAGGAACGAGCAAAGTCGACACAGGTTGTGACTGGGCCAGCCTGCGTGAAGTCTGGCACGGCACGGCCGGCCATGCTTAATACTTCCATTGTTTTTCGATACTTAAGGTATTCTACGATACTTTTCGATTTTTTAATGCGTGTCATACTCTTTCCTAAATTTTTCGATATATTTCCAGTAGTTATCGATTTTATTCGGTAATTTGGATGCTTACTAAAATGGTTTATAGCGATAACAAGGGGCTCTATTGAAAAATTAACTGTCTCTATAGCAAAATCCACTGCCTTTATAGAAATGTCAGTCTTACTCAATATTCAAATGATACTGTTTTAATTAAAATCTTTTACCGATATTGATTTTCGATAGAAAGTCTACTGTGGTCATGTGAGGCGTTCAGGTTTCATTAAATTTTTAAGCTAAATGTTATATCTACAGTTTACATTTTATCTTGCTAAGGTACTTTTCAGGTGCAATATTGGTCTTTAATGTGCTTCAGGACATAGTTTTTATCTATCATGTTGTGCAGCTGCCTATTACAGGGTGACAATTATTGAGCTATATGAAAGAAAACGTAAATTTGTTACGAACTACGCCGTGCACACACTTTATGCAACATGTAAACGTCACTACAGATATTCGGATTTAGGTTACGACACTTTCGATATGCCTGCCGTCATTGGCGATGAAGTGGCGCAGACGAATAGCGAAATTCTGCGTGATCCGCCGAAGTGTCGAAACATCGATGCCGTCGATGACCTCCTGAACAGATTTTTTCAGCTCAGCAATGGTTTTAAGATTATTGCTGTACACCTTGTCATTAATATATCCCCACAAAAAGGAGTCACACGTGTTAAGATCCGGAGACTATGGCGGCCAATCGAGGCTCATGCCAGTTGCCTCTGAGTACCCAGAGCCAGAAATCGGTACCCAAAGTGTTCCTCCAGGACATCAAACACTCTCCTGCTTCGATGAGGTCGAACTCCGTCTTCCATGAACTACATGTTGTCGACATCAGCCTCACTTTGGATAATGGGAAAGAAAACGTCTTCCAAAACCATCATGTTGCTTTCGGTAGTCACTGTGCCACCAAGGAATATCGCACTGATTACTCCGTGACTGGACATTGCACACCACATAGTCACCCGCTGAGTGTAAAGAGACCTCTCGATCACGAAATGCGGTTTCTCAGTCCCCCAAATGCGCCAATTTTGCTTATTGACGAACCCATCCAAATGAAAGTAAGTTTCGTCGCTAAACCAAACCATACTAATTCCCCTCATGCCACGCGGCCAACTGTGCAGTTCGAACGCTCCAACGCAAAGCGTTCAGTATGACGATTTTATTTCATATAGTTCAATAATTAGCATTATTAGTAATTTTTTTAGTCATGCAGCCTCATTTAGGGCAGCTTTCAGTGGTCACTTACGTAGAGAAAACTACATACTGTAACCTATCATTCTACTTGCTGCCTTGCTGAAAGCCGCCGTTTACTTAGTAATCGGTGCATCGCTCCAACACCAAATGCGCTGGTGTCGTCTGTTGTAGTGTGACAGCTGCGGCACTCTACCTTGTCGCTTCGATGCTATGCCTGCTCATGTCCGTCCTGCCCCTCACCGCACCGTCTGTCAGATTCACGCCTCTCAGCTGCGTCTGTCAGCTCACAATATTTAATTAACGATATAAACGTAAGCTGAGAAGTTAGTCACATTTTAGTAAAAGAGCTGAGAATACTAAATTGAGTAATAGTAAAATTGCTTTACTATCGCCGGCCGGAGTGTCCGAGCGGTTCTAGGCGCTACAGCCTGGAGCTGCGCGACCGCTAAGGTCGCAGGTTCGAATTCTGCCTCGGGCATGGATGTGTGTGACGTCCTTAGGTTAGTTAGGTTTAAGTAGTTCTAAGCTCTAGGGGACTGATGACCTCAGATGTTAAGTCCCATAGCGCTCAGAGCCATTTGAATCATTTTTTGTTATCTAACTTTATTAGAATTACTTTGTTAATTAAGGCAGTTCAGTTAATCACTGCTGTACACTTGTCAGTGGGAGCAAATTTCATTTAATGTATGTTGTGCGAATTTGAGTCGTCCTGCTATCTAGCGAAAGATAAAGCAACTCCGCTGTCAGGCCCAGAGGACCACTCGATGCTGAATGGCCGCCCTCTGATACTTGGCCAAACGAAGTATTTCGATGTTGCATGGAGCGGAATGGGGCCAGCACTCTGCTGCTAGCTTTACAGACATTGGAATACATAAATATTCTACAAGTAACTCCCCAACCGGCTGTACGAGTTTGAGTGAACACACTTCCAGTTCTCCCACGAAAAAGAAACCTGTCATTAACGGTATACCGGTATTCGAACCCAGGATCCTCCACTTAGCTGTCTGACATGCGGACCCCTCATCTGCTGTAAACTGACAAAGATAATTAAATGCCAAAAATGGAACAAGAATATGAAAAATTTAGTTTTTTTCTGACATAAGCATAAAAATAAATGAATGGTTGATTGCTTTGATAGTAAGAACACTGTTCGCTTAAAAGCAAGAATTCACAGCGGTCTCCAGTTAGACGCTTTATGTTTGAAAAGTTTTGTAAGTATTCGAGGGCTTCGGTTAAGGATATCTACATCTACATCTACATGATTATTCTGCAATTCACATTTAAGTGCTTGGCGAGGGTTCATTGAACCACAATCATACTATCTCTGTACCATTCCTCTCCCGAACAGCGTGCGGGGAAAACGAACACCTAAACCTTTCTGTTCGAGCTCTGATTTCTCTTATTTTGTTTTGATGATCATTCCTACCTCTGTAGGTTGAGCTCAACAAAATATTTTCGCATTCGGAAGAGAAAGTTGGTGACTGAAATTTCGTAAATAGATCTCGCCGCGACGAAAAACGTCTTTACTTTAATGACTTCCATCCCAAGTCGCGTATCATATCTGCCACACTCTTTCCCCTATTACGTGATAATACAAAACGAGCTGCCCTTTTTTGCACCCTTTCGATGACCTCCGTCAATCCCACCTGGTAAGGATCCCACACCGCGCAGCAATTTTCTAACAGAGGACGAACGATTGCAGTGTAAGCTGTCTCTTTAGTGGACTTATTGCATCTTCTGAGTGTCCTGCCAATGAAACGCAACCTTTGGCTCGCCTTCCCCACTGTATTATCTATGTGGTGTTTCCAACTGAAGTTGTTCGTAATTTTAACACCCAGGTACTTACTTGAATTGACAGCCTTGAGAACTGTACTATTTATCGAGTAATCGAAATGGATTTATTTTGGAACTCATGTGGATCACCTCACACTTTTCGTTATTTAGCGTCAACTGCCACCTGCCACACCATACAGCAATCTTTTCTAAATCGCTTTGCAACTGATACTGGTCTTCGGATGACCTTACTAGACAGTAAATTACCTGCGAACAACCCAAGAGAACTGCTCATATTGTCCGCCAGGTCATTAATATAGATCATGAACAGCAGAGGTCCTAGGACCTCTGGATAATTAATTAAAATTTAATTTTAAATTTATTTATTTATTTTACCTATCTGATGAGGATCATCAGACTACGGATTTCACAAATATAGTACCTTTCCTATCTCATAGTTACCTAAAAATAATAGTTTTAATATGATAAATAGTATTGAAATGATTAAGATTGCCCTTTATTTGGGGTTATACAGTGATCAGCCAGAACATTTTTGCCACCGACCTACTATCGACATAAACCCGTCCAGGTGAAAGCAACGTCACCTGACGAGGAATGACTGCTAGTCAGTCACATGCACAGTACATGTGCCATCAGTGAGCACGCTGTCCGTGTGTAGCATTGGGAAGGCACGCGATCTCCCTTGGTTTGACCGAAGATACATTGTGATGACCCGGAGGCTCGGCATGATCATTTTCGAAACTTCACCACTTGCCAGGTGTTCGAGGAGTGCTGTTGTGAGTCTCGTCAACACTTGGCGAAACCAAGGTGAAACCACGTCCAGACGCCGTGGGGTTGAGCACCCTCCCCTCACTACAGATGTCGGACGTCGTGGCCTGGGAACACTGGTAAAACTGGACAGGCGGTGAAATGTGGTGGAGGTATCATCAGCCATTAATGCTGTCAGTGCACTGAAGAATCCTAATGATGGACCTCCGCAGCCGACGACCAATGCGTGTGCCAATGCTAACACCACGATGTTGGTAACTACGACTGAAATGGGCACGTGACCGTCGGAGCTGAACGTCGACACAATGGCAGAGGGTTGTATGGTCTGATGAATCTCGTATCTTCTTCATCATGTCGATGGGAGGGCGTGAATCCGTCATTTTCCAGGCTAACTGCTCCTTCACACCAGTACTGCAGGACGGAGACAAGCTGTCGGCGGTTCCGTTATGCTATCTTGAACATTCACTTTGGCATCCACGGGTCCAGTGGAACATGTGCAAGGCACCATAAGGGCCAAGGAGTATCGTACATTGGTTGCATACCACGTAGACTCCTTCATGACGATCATGTTTCCTGACGGCAGTGACATTTTTGAGCAAGATATTGTGCCAAGTCACAAGACCATGAGTATGATGGAGTAGTTCAAAGAACACAGTGGCATGTTCCAATTGATAATCTGGCCCCCAAACTCGCCAGATCTGAACCTGACCGAACACATCTGCGATGTGATTGAACGTGGCGTCTGAGCTCGTCGCCCCATCTTAGAAAGTTTCAGTTGTTATTATCTTTGGTTTCAAGGCTGGATCGATGCAGCTTTCCACGACAGTCTACCATGCGCATGTCTTTTCAGCTCTGCATAACTATTGTATCCTGCAAGCATTGGGATCTGCTTTGTTATCTCTCTACTGTTATCCCTATACTTCTGTTATCCAGTTAACTATTCATTCTTGCCTCCGAAAGTGTCCTACTTGTTTAGTTGTCAAATTTTACCATAGGACTGTTTTCTTTTACTCCATATGATACAGAAACTGTTCATGAATTATCCGAGCCGCAGTCTAATCTTCAACATTCTTCTGCATCACTGTATGTAAGAGACCACTTTTCTCTTCTTGTTTGAATTTTTTATTTCCACACTTCACTTCAATAGAAGGCAACACTACAGACAACTGTTTCCTGAACGCACTTCTAAACTTTTATTCAACGTAAACACATGTCTCTTTGTAAGACCTGACATTTGCAGGTGATAGAGCCATTACAAATTTTCAAATTTGTTGTTTATTTCAGTATTTATTTTTAAGCTCCAACATACCGTTTTGCTGATTCAGTTTCTGCTCTAATATATCTACAGCTTTCATCAGTATAACTGGGCACCTCGTGTGATATCATAGGATTTCGTCTCTGTTGCCTTCGTTATTTCAACCCCCAATGTTTTCTTTCGTCTTTTACAGGCAGTCGTCGTCTAATGCTTCCTTTGAAACTCACAAAACGTCTGTGTCTTTACATTTTTCCAGGTCTTTTCTCCTTGGTTTCTTCCACTTCTGCAGTTTCATCAGCTCTAATCTGAATCAATAGGGGAAGTTCATACCAGCAACTGCAAATGTTTTGCAGATGAGGAACGGGCTTCTAGATCACTATTCCATCAATAAATCAATTGTTTAAAACCTTATCGTGTCTCCCATCTCTTCCATGTATAAATACTCCTTTGAATATTTTAGAGCTATTTTTGATAATGGCTGAATCGTGCTCCACGCAAAATTCTACAAAGATATTTCTCATGTCATTTCATATCATCCACCTTGTCGAACTATCTGATTCCAGTCCCTCCTAATAATTAAGGTTTCGTTCCCCTTTACGTAGTGAATAATTTACTTTTTGTCATCATGCGTTCTTTCAGTTTCTTCATCAACGTTAGAGCTAGTTAACACATATACTTGTACTGCTGTGGATAATAGTGATTTTTTGTCTATCTCCGCTACGACACTTCGTTCCCTATGCTTTTCATAGTAATTGACCCATATTCATAGTGGTGTCACCGCCAGACACCACACTTGCTAGGTGGTAGCCTTTAAATCGGCCGCGGTCCGGTAGTATACGTCGGACCTGCGTGTCGCCACTATCAGTGATTGCAGACCGAGCGCCGCCACACGGCAGGCTAGAGAGACTTCCTAGCACTCGCCCAGTTGAACAGCCGACTTTGCTAGGGATGGTTCACTGACTTCTACGCTCTCATTTGTCGAGACGATAGTTAGCCTAGCCTTCAGCTACGTTATTTGCTACGACCTAGCAAGGCGCCATATCCGTACTATTGATATTGTGAATCATGTACCATAAAGAGCGACGTTCTCCATTAATGGATTAAAGTTAAGTATTCCACCAGCTACGTCCGTTTTTCTCTATTCTAATTCCCTTGCCATGTTCCAGACCTCACGCCAGCCTGCGTGAGCTAAAACGCGTGCATTTCGGCCTCCTTTGATAACACGGTTGGCTCTCCTGCCAACCACAACATTCATATTTGGTATTCGATATTAGACATACGAGTACTCCTGCAGAAGTTCTGATCTCCATGCCACCGTCCTTTATTATTTTCCATTATACCTATTTTAAACTTATCCATTTCTCTCACCAAGTTCTCTACTCTACCTACATAGTTCAGAGATCTGCCATACCCCTCCCCAACCTGTGGAACGCCAGACTTGTAGCTTCCGATAGAAACATTCTTTTTAGTGGCTCTTGCCCGGAGATACGCATGGGGGGACTATTTTACCTCCAGAATGTGTTATCCATAAGAAAGCCGTCACTATTAAATCGTATAGTAGTGCTGCAGATCACCTGGATGTATTACAGCTGTAGTTCCAAGTACGGGTGTAGTACCTTGGCTTACTAATTAAAGAGGGAAGGTCAAGGTTTAGCGTCGCGTCCACGCCAGGATAGGATTAGAGAAGGAAATCGTGGCCTTTTCAAATTAACCCTCTTGTTAATTTCCTGAAAAATTTAGCGAAAATCCCAGAAAATAAGTTTCGGTATCACACTCCATTTCCTATTTAGTAGGCGCACATCTGCACGTTTATTAATATCATTGTCGTTTTAAGGACACAAATATTTATTGAAAGTGAACTCTAAACTGTAATGATGGCGCTGCCACGACTTTTCAAAATACTTTAAACTGTTGGAAATCATTTGCCTTTCTTTCAAATTAACTAATGTAATGGCACAACAGCCTCCCAGCGATAACTGCTCTCGAAAGAAGGATCTATGTTTGTACGAAATAGCAATCCGAAATTGTCCGTACTGTCAAAACGTCAAATAGTGTTTGACTTACAATGGCACACGTTTAGCGACCATCGAATGGACCATTTGTAATAACTGTAACTGAGGACGGTGAAACTGCTCCCTGTGTAGCGTGGGTAGCTGACGCGATTGGGAACCGGCTGTGGCTGGCACGAGGGCCTGGAAGCTGCTCCTCTGTGGTAGCTCCGTAGCTCGAGTGCAGCTTGCCTTCGGACTAAGTTTGTGTGAAGATGCGCTGCAAACCACAAGTCTCCTCCTTGATCACGGTCAAGTTCACAGTTCTATGGAGAAGCTGTTGCTTTGACTTCATTCTGCTAATCCACTCTCAATTAAGGCCTCAGTTACTAATCCAGTAACTCATAGTAAGTACACAGGTAAATTATACTCGACAGAAGGTTAAAGTTTAGAGTCCAGTCATGTCGAAGTTATTGCAAACAGAGCAGAAATTCTTTTTGACACGGACGCTGCGAGGTATCGGTAACAGCTTTTTATAAATGTAATTACCTTTAAGTCATGTATAGAAACTGCAGAAAGCATGACTAGCTCAATCAAATGAAGTCTTAAGAAGTGACCCTACTTAATATCAGCCCAATGATTTACTAATTTATCTCATGAACTTTGTCACATCACAACAATTGGAAAGCTATAACATCACGCCTGTTGCATCAAACGTTTGTAAATCTGTCTTTTTTGTTAAATTATTCATTCTGTAATTGCCAATATATTGTACTTACACGGTGTTGAAAACAAGAATAAAAGAAATACAGTTTTTCCTAGTAACTAATACTACAGTAGCAGACAACTTCACACCCCCTGTAGCTGACATCCACTGCACATACGCACTGTCAACTTCTGGTGGGAAACAGTCTTGATTTAATAAATCTCACCTTGCTGATTAATCGCATTAACTTGCTGAAATAGGTCTCAGCTTGACAGAATCAAGTTTTTATTGCTTAGCTCATTTCATGTACGGACTTACTGACGTCTGCACATGTCCACTGACGCAATCCCCAAGCATGTCATATTTCGATGAGTGAATTGGGTAGAAAACAATATGTAATCATACTTACATATTGCGTTAAGCTACTTGTGTGTGTGTGTGTGTGTGTGTGTGTGTGTGTTTGTGCGTGTGTTTCGCTAACAAAAAAAAAATGGCTCTGAGCACTATGGGACTCAACTGCTGAGGTCATAAGTCCCCTAGAACTTAGAACTACTTAAACCTAACTAACCTAAGGACATCACACACATCCATGCCCGAGGCAGGATTCGAACCTGTTACCGTAGCAGTCGCGCGGCTCCTGACTGAGCGCCTAAAACCGTTTCGCTAACATATTTTAGATGTGGATATCCTGCAAGGTACATAATTTTTAGATAAATGCTTCCGAACGTGATCGAAATAATTCAGATTGTTTGGATACTTTTGGACAGAGTCAAGATTCCTCCTCTGGGGCTACGCTGTGGTTGGCTGTTTTCTTTTAATGGAAGAAAAGTAGTGCGCCGTGATTGGAGGACAGGTGAATGGAGGGCTCTACAGGGGAAGGCGAAGTTGGGACGGGAGGGGCTATAGGCCACAATCGTTCTAGTTCCGGTATGTTGGATATTTTGAATTTTTAAAAGTTTTTTCGCCTATTTTAATTTCCCACCATCTGTCATCGTCAGCGTACATTTTTGAATTTCCCACCATTCGCCTCGGATTTTCAACTTTCTCGTCATCACCACAGACTACGAAACCGTCACATCACCCTCTAGCATCATAAATTTGAACTTCTCTTGGTATTTCACCAAAGTTGTAAACAGATTCTGCATTCAGAGCATTACAGCTCCTCGTACTGAAACTCCTTTCCGGATGAGTAAACGCTTTGATAATAGCGGACTTATTTCCAATATGCTACTCGTGTCCGGAAACGTTTTATTACAGAGTATACGTGTCAACGATTCATCGAAGAAGGCCAAATCTCTAGTGATATTCATAGAAGTGCAGAGCCAAAAGTTGGTTAAGTCGGCTTGGAAAAGTCGCAGGTCGGCCTCTGTGACCGAGCGGTTCTAGGCACTTCAGTCTGGAACCTCTCGACCTCTACGGTCACAGGTTCGAATCCTGCCTCGGGCAGGGATGGGTGTGATGTCCTTAGGTTTGATAGCCTTAAGTAGTTCTATGTTCTAGGAGACTGATGACGTCAGATGTTAAGTTTCACAGTTTCACAGTGCTCAGAGCCATGTGATCCTTTTTTTTTTTTTTTTGAAAAGTGGTATATTTTCGGAAGGAATATAATGAGACAGCTCATATGTAACCAGTATGTACCGAAGATAGTGATACTTGCACCAGGTTGATGGAAGAATATCTCGTGTGCGAAATTCAAATTGTGAGCATTTGACACTGACGTTTTCTAGTCATTGCACTGGCAAAAATTATGCTCTAATTCTCAGAACGGCACTTCTGAAATCTGAGGACTGGAGTAAAAATTATAACTTCATGATAAGGATATGACCGCTAATCGTTGAGGACTTATACTCCAAGAATTCTTCTCTAAGTCACCACTAATTTTCGTTCTAAGAGACTGCGTTAAAATCAAATGACGGGTCCTGCAAGTAAGAAGACTATTTGAATAATATTTGTATGTTGGCTGATTATCATGCGCAAAATCAAGCTCCAAATACTAAGAACACGAAGAAAGTTTCGCAGGTTGAGGGAACATGAGTACAAATTAAAACTTGATTTTTTTTTTCGTTTAATAGTACATGCACCGTATCAAAGAAATTAAAACTTCACTACTGCTTTTCCGTACCTCTTATCAGTTAACATCAAAAGACGTTCCAGTGAAAGGAAAAAAAATCGACGAAATGCTGTACGATTCAGTTTTTCTCTACAATTTGAGTGAATGGCTGAAGACATTTTAAGAAAACATGCAGTATCTTATTTTTTCTATAGTTTCGAAGGGATGGCCTCAAATTCTAAAGTATTCTCTGCAGTAGCCGCAGTGCATCATTCCACCAAAATGAGCGAAACTGGTCCCAGTCTATGTCTCCAATTAGCACTATTGTATAAAATAACGTCAAAATGAAGAAGTTTTGTGTTTCGTGGGCACCACGTTCCTTTTTTACACAGTAGCATGCGAACGGTCATGTCTGTAGATGCAAGGAAATACTCAAAGAAACTGAGAGGTGACGTACACCTTGAACGACTAGAGATACGATGTCATACCCACAGGACATGTACATTAGCGTGTTCTACGGAAAGGCCGACCTTTGTGGCCGAGCGGTTCTAGGCGCTACAGTCTGGAGCAGCGCGACCGCTACTGTCGCAGGTTCGAATCCTGCCTCGTGCATGGATGTGCGTGATGTCTTTAGATTAGTTAGGTTCACGTAGTTCTAAGTTTTAGGGGACTGATGACCTCAGCAGTTAAGTCCCATAGTGCTCAGAGCCATTTCTACGGAAATGCTTACCATTTGAACCATGTCGGCCCTCCGGGTTCAAGGTCAACATCGATATCGCAGCGCAACACAACCCACCAATAAAATGCGTCTGCGGCTCTCGTTGTCGCTGTAAACCGAAGGCAATGGATCAGTGTGACTTGAACAGACGGGTTGGATGCCTCGCAAACGTTTGCGCGAACCTTATCGTCAAATCAATGAGTTTGAACGTAAGCGCATTATTGGCATGAGATAATATGATTCATCCACCCGGGAAATTGCTGCTCGTGTGGAGCAAGAGTTTCGGCAGTGCAACAGGTTTGTGCAGAATGGTTCACGAAAGGCCGTCGAACACGACGAGATGGGTCACGTCGCACCACCGAGACCAACCCCCGAGAAGATAAGACACCTCATTCGAATGGCATTTGCAGGACAGGTCTGCATCCTCTTTGGTTCTGGCGCAACAGTGTAACACATCGTACACTATCAAGGGCAACCCCGTCATCGTTTATTACGTCACTGGTTACGTTTGCGTCGTCCAATTCTCCGCCTACCACTGACGAATGTGTAGAAACATTCTACATTACTGGCCATTAAAATTGCTACATCAAGAAGAAATGCAGATGATAAACTGGTATTCATTGGACAAATATATTATACTAGAACTGTCATGTGATTACATTTTCACGAAATTTGGGTGCATAGATCCTGAGAAATCAGTACCCAGAACAACCACCTCAGGCCGTAATAACGGCCTTGATACGCTTGGGCATGAGTCAAACAGAGCTTGGATGGCATGTACAGGTACAGCTGCCCATGCAGCTTCAACACGATGTCACGCTTCATCAAGAGTAGTGACTGGCGTATTGTGACGAGCCAGTTGCTCGGCCACCATTGACCAGACGTTTTCAATTTGTGAGAGATCTGGAGAATGTGCTGGCCAGGGCAGCAGTCAAACATTTTCTGTATCCAGAAAGGCCCATACAGGATTTGCAACATGTTGTCGTGCATTATGTAGTCGTGCGTTATCCTGCTGAAATGTAGGGTTTCGCAGGGATCGAATGAAGGGTAGAGCCACGGGTCGAACACATCGGCAATGTGACGACCACTGTTCAAAGGGCCGTCAATGCGAACAAGAGGTGACCGAGACGTGTAACCAATGACATCCCATACCATCACGCCGGATGATACGCCAGTATGGCGATGACGAAAACACGCTTCCAATGTGCTTTCACCGGGATGTCGCCAAACACAGATGCGACCATCATAATTCTGTAAACAGAGCCTAGTTTCATCCGAGAAAATGACGTTTTGGCATTTGTGCACCCAGGTTCGTCGTTGAGTACACCATCGCTGGCGTTCCTGTCTGTGAAGCAACGTCAAGGGTAACTGCAGCCATGGTCTCCGAGCTGATAGTCCCTGCTGTTGCAAACGTCGTTGAACTGTTCGTGCAGATGGTTGTTGTATGGAAAACGTCCCCATCTGTTGACTCAGACATCGAGACGTGGCTGCACGATCCGTGACAGCCATGCGGATAAGATGCCTGTCATCTCGACTGCTAGTGATACGAGGCCGTTGGGAACCAGCACGGCGTTCCGTATTACCCTCCTGAACCCACCGATTTCATATTCTGCTAACAGTCATTAGATCTCGACCAACGCGAGCTGCAATGTCACGATACGATAAACCGCAATCTCGATAGGATACAATCCGTCCTTTATCAAAGTTGGAAACGTGATACTATGCATTTCTCCTCCTTACACGAGATATCACAACAACGTTTCACCAGGCAACGCCGGTCAACTGCTGTTTGCGTATGAGAAATCGGTTGGAAACCTTCCCCATGTCAGCACGCCAGCCTTGTGTGAATGCTCTGAAAAGCTAATCATTTGTATATCACAGCATCTTCTTCCTGTCGGATAAATTCGCTTCTGAAGCACGTCATCTTCGTGGTGCAGCAATTTTAATGGCCAGTAGTGTAGACAAAAGTGGAGTGTGGAACCACATCACTGAGGACAGGAATGACATCAGATAGTGTTTTCGGACGAATCCGTATTCCGTTTGTTTGTAAATGATGACTGCATTTTGGTTCACTGCAGACAGGGGAAGCAGAATCGGAAAATCACAGTTAGAGCGTTTCCATGGCACAGCGACCGGTGCGACCTACGTGAATGACATCCTGTGACCCTTAGCCGTACCCTTGCAGCAGAGCACCCAAAGACGCCATATTTCAACACGATCATGCACGATCACATGTTTCTGTACGAAGACGTGCCTTCTTGGTGTCGCAGCATGTCAATCTTATTCCCTGGCCCGCCAGATTACCAGATTCGTTGCCAGTCGAAAATGTGTAGGGTATGGTGAAACGATGGGTGCATCGCTGAGATCGAATGCCCACCACCACGGATGAACTTTGGAACCATCTGAATGCAGAATGGATTGCTATACGACAGTGCGTCATTCACGCCTTATACGCCTTGATGCCATCACGCAATGAACAAGTTATCAGGGTCCATTGCAGACCCTGTGCTTACTAGGCCACAGGACACATGGTGAATCGAGGGTGACTGAAATTCTAATTATTTCTGCTGAACATATTACTGTCCATCTCCTACGAATATGAAAATCCCATCTGTGGTCATTCAAAGCGTTCTTGTTTTTTTTCTGAATATGAGTATATTTTAGTATGTAGTCAGCTTGCTAACAATCGAAGGTATTCGCCTTTATTTCTAAAATATTCTCATCACGTGGGAAAACTGTGACAATGACAACTGAGAGAGCACACACCGGAGATAGGCACAATTCACTGAGGACGTAATTGTGCTTTGTCACTTTCCAAAGGGCTCTAGCGTGTGTGGTCTTATACTGTGACGGGTAATACGTTACTGATGAAAATTAGGTGGAATAATATCTGCCTTCTCCAATATAAGCATATAAAATTTTCCATCAAAGACCGAGACACGACAGACAGGACACCCCACAGTCACATTCTGTTTGTTACAGATAGGAGAGCTAAACACTTGGCTAATATAAGTATAATTACACATAGTATAATTACAAACCACAGCATAAGGAAAAATAATCAGTCATATCCTAAACAAGAAATCGGTCCTGTCTGAAGCGTGTTCGAGTACCAAGCGGCATTAAAAGTTAAATATTACTAAGGTAAGTAGTAAACATACGGAAGGTTCATAGAATACTGAATAATGCAACGTCCTAATTCCACTAAGTGGAAGCAGCAAATTGGGTTAGTTGACAACGTTCAAGAACGATTAACTTCAGGATATCAAAGACCTATTCTGGCTGTAGAAATTACAAACTGTCACTGCTACAACAACAGATTATCAAATAACAAGCTTCTTGCGTAAACAAAACAGTGGACACGTAGCCCACGTATGTGTCGAAAGGCTACAAAGAAAAATAAGTATCATTGAAAACGATAAGTACTGTGAAAAATGGAATCCTGTACACGTAAATTAACAGTTTCTTTTTTTGTTAATTCACATACATTACGTGTTCAAAAGTATCCGGACATCAGTCTGAAAATGAAGTACAAGTCGTGGTTCCCTCCATCGGTAATGCTGGAATTTAATATGGTGTTGGCCCACCCTTAGTCTTGATGATAGCTTCCACTCTCACAGGCATACGTTCAATCAGGTGTTGGAAGGTTTCTTGGGGAATGGCAGCCCACTCTTCACGGAGTGCTGCACTGAGGACAAGTATCGATGTCGGTCGGTTAGGCCTGGCACGAAGTCGGCATTCAAAAACATTCCAAAGGTGTTCTATAGAATTGAGGTCAGGACTCTGTGCAGTCCAGTCCATTGCAGGGACGTTATCGTCGTGTAACCACTTCACCACAGGTCGTTCACCATGAATAGATGTTCGATCGTGTTGAAAGATGAAACCTCCATCCCCAAATTGCTCTTCAACAGTGGGGAGCAAGAATGTGCTTAAAACATCAATGTAGGTCTGTGCTGTGATAGTACCAAGCAAAACAACAAGGCATGCAAGGGACCATACCATAACACTACCGCCTCCGAATTTTACTGTTGGCACTACACATGCTGCCAGGTGACGTTAACCGGGCATCCTCCTTACCCACACCCTGCCGTCGGATCGCCACATTGTGTACCGTGATTCGTCACTCCACACATCGTTTTTCCACTGTTCAGTCGTTCAGTGTTTACGATCCTTACTCCAGACGAGGAGTCATTTGGCATTTAACGGCGTGATGTGTGGCTTATGAGCACCCGCTCGGCCATAAAATACAAGTTGTTTCACCTCCCGCCTAACTGTCATAGCACCTGCAGTGGATGCTGATGCAGTTTGGAATTCCTGTGTGATGGTCTGGCTAGATGTCTGCGTATTACACATTACGACCCTCCTCAACTGTCGGCGGTCTTTGTCAGTCAACAGAAGAGGTCGACCTGTACGCTTTTGTGCTGTACGTGTCCCTACACGTCCCCACTTCACTATCACATCGGAAACTGTGGACCTAGAAATGTTTAAGAGTGTGGAAATCTCGCATACAGGCGTATGACACAAGTGACACCCAATCACCTGATCACGTTAGGAGTCTGTGAGTTCTGCGGGTCCCCCATTCTGCTCTCTCACTTTGTCTAATGACTACTAATGCCGCTGATATGGAGTACCTGGCAGTTGGTGGCAGCACAATGCTCCTGATATGAAAAGCTATGTTTTTGGGGGTGTCCGAATACTATTGAAAACATAGTGTACTTAGAACGTTGTAGAACTTTAAAATGATCACGAAAGTTGGCTAAAAGCACAGTGACGTTTTACAGTGAGGTAAAAAATACCATTGGATACCTCCCAGTATTATGTTACCTGACGTAGTGCAGTAAATCGATGTGGCATTGTCTCAACAAGTTCTTGGACGTATTCAGCCAAAATATTGAGCCATGCTGCGTCTTTAGTCATCCATAAATGCAAAATTGTTGTAGTGCAGAATGTTGTGCACCAAATGACCTCTCGATTACGTCAGAAAAATGTTCATTGGGATTAATGTCGGGCTGTCTGGTCGTCCAAATCTTTCGCTCGAATTGTCCACAATGTTCTTTAAATCTGCAACGAACAATTGTGGTCCATTGACATGACATCGTTGTTTGGGGACATGGAGTCTATGAATGGCAGCAAATGGTCTCTAAATAGCCGAACATCCAGAGAACCCAGTCCATTCCATGTAAACACAACCATCATCATTATGGGGCTTGCAAGGTGCCGTGTTGACAACGTGGTTCCCTGGCTTCGTGGGGTTTGCGCCACTCTCGAACCCTACCATCAGCTCTTACCAAATGAAATCGAGACTAATATGACCAGGCCACGACTTTCCAGTCGTCTTCAGTCCAACCCATATGGTCACGAGCCCAGGACAGGCGCTGCAGGCAATGTCGTACTGTTGGCAAAGGCACTCGAATCGGTCGTCTGCTTTCGTAGCCTATTGACGCCAAATTTCACCGCACTGTTCTAACGTATACATTAGTCGTACGTCCCACTTTGATTTATGATTGACGCAGCGTGTGTGCCTATTAACACTGACAACTCTACGCAAACTCCCTGCTCTCGTTTGTTAAGTAAATTTTCGAAATGTTCAAAGTCTGTTAGTTGCCGTCGTGTGGCCATAATCACGTCGTAAACCTTTTTATATGAATCACTTGAGTACAAATAAGAGCTCCGCAAGAGCTCTGCCATTTCATACCTAGTCTAAGCGATACTGCCGCCATCTGTATATTTTTCATATCGCTATCCCATGAGATGTCACTTCAGCATGTGACTTCTGTCACCTTCAAACGTGAAAGTGTTAAAATAAAAAGTTAAAGGCAATTGCCAGATGTTGCGAACTGTAAACGAGGACCACAGGTATAAGGGAGGAAACAAAATTTAATAAGATTTTTGTTTGTTCAATTATAAAACTGTATGTTGAACATCTGACTCATCTTTATCTCAAATTACAAATTTAATTTCCCGTGAATACTAAAGCGTTAAAGTGAAATCTTTAGATAACACAGGACATAGTTTACCAGAAACTGTGAGATGGTTACACTGAAAAAATGATACGAAAGCATTTGCAAGAGGCTACATGAAAGTAGACTAAAAATTGCAGTAGCAGCCGAAACTTTATTTAAATGCTGAGTCATCAGACTTGGAATTCAGTAAATTATATTAATCTCGGAAGTAATTCATAATATAGTTAGAAATAAATAAAATCACAGTAACTCATTAATAATCTCGATTTACGTTGGCGTGCTGAAAAGAAATGCTTCTGAATTTTTTATGTGACACTCTTCAAGGATTTTAAATAAAACAAACGTTATTAACATTCTGCTTCGTTATTCCTAATGTCTACATATTTGCAGCTTAATAGAAGGTAATCTTCAGGGATATACAGTTAGGCTGGAAAAGAGAAATGAAAATATTACACATATTAAAATAGTGTAACGATAGAGACAAATGAAGAACGATGTAAATGTAAAATTTGAAAACTGGGTAACACATTGTAACTCACTGTCACCACATTTATTTAATCCTTTCATCAAGAAAGGTATGACGATCTTCAACGTAAAAGTGTTGTTATGCGCCAAAATTACCAAGGAGACGTGAGAGTACTTTTTTTCAATTTCCTTTTACGTTTGCAGAGCCACCTTTAATCAGTCACGCGGACGTGTCGCCAGCCTCCAGCTGGGAATCGTAAATATTTCAACATAATTACTGTGTCAGGAGGCTAGCCACTTCGACACTCTTAAGAGAGACTGTGAGTATCTCAGCAGAAAGTGGTTAGAACAATGCAGTTCTCCTTCCTCCATTGGCAGTGATTTGTTCATGTGGAAATTCCATGTTGCACCATGGTTTGGAAATCCCTTTAAAGTGTAAAAGGGCGTGCTGAAAAGTAAACCTCTGAATTTTTTATGCGAAAACTCTTAACCTTCTTAAATAATACCAACTTTACTGTTATGCTACATCTTCGTTCTTCACGTCGACATACACCATTGTTTGTAGAAAGTAAACAGTGGTCTGCAACACGTCATGATCATTGAAAGTGTAGAAAAATGGAACCATAACAAGTAATATAAATGGCAGTGGGGTGTTGTGCACGTGGGTCTAACAGCGCCCTCTTTTTTGTGACTGGAGAAGACAGTGTTACGCGATGCTCAGTCGGCGCCGAGTCGTTATACGAAGTGGAAACGTGTAACCAACTGCCACTATGCCAAGCCGACATCACAGGGTAGAATATCGGTAGGTGAGGGAGTTCCAACGTGTAACACTTATATGGATTAGTGGCAGGTTTATATTATGTAACTGTGTATCGGTAATTACTGTGGATTTGGCTGTTGTATGGTGCCGGCCGATGTGGCCGAGCTTTTCTAGGCGCTTCAGTCTGGAACTGCGCGACCGCTACGGTCGCAGGTTCGAATCCTGCCTCGGGTATGGATGTGTGTGAGGTCCTTAGGTTAGTTAGTTTTAAGTACTTCTAAGTTCTAGGGGTCCAGAGCTCGTGGTCGTGCGGTAGCGTTCTCACTTCTCGCGCCCGGGTTCCCGGGTTTGATTCCCGGCGGGGTCAAGGTTTTTCTCTCCCTCGTGATGACTGGGTCTTGTGTGATGTCCTTGGGTTAGTTAGTTTTAAGTAGTTCTAAGTTCTATGGGATTGATGGCCATAGATGTTAAGTCCCATAGTGCTCAGAGCCATTTTGTTGCATGGTATTCTCGGCAATGAGGAATGGCACTAACACATTAAAAATCGGTCGCCAAGAAGAAATTACATAGAGCATCCAAATATCAAGGGCCGTGAGTACAGTTAGCCGCCACGTCGCTTGTAACCACAACTTCGCCACTGCTCCACGAACTTCATGCATACAGATATGTATCAGAGCATGCACCAGTTAATTTGTGTGAGCGATTTTAATAATAATCCAAGTGTTATAAACCTGTGTCTAGAACCCTAACTTTTATTCTTATCATGAACCTATGCAGGATACCCTTAGAAGTGTTGAGAAAAACGAGTATCCTGTTTCAAATGAACTAGTGATTTATTTATGTATATCAAATGTGCAAGGCTTAGCAAGAGTGGAAGTTAGTTATAATTTTGCCAAAGTACTATCAATTTATTGCAAAGTATCGTTTTGCAGAAATTCGGTGCCAGACTGTGTAAATGTTACTGTATAAAATACCTGCTTCACAGGTGATGAAATAGGCACATAAGTTAAACTTATTGAAACATAATTTACCTTGATTACTATCATGAACGTTTTATTTGAAGTTAATTGAGCTCACTGTTGAGCAATTTGCCTTGAAAAATAAAAACATTAACTATTCCAAGTGAAGCTAAGAATTAAGTTTAGTTGAATTAAATTTTGCTACTGAAATAATCATAGAGCTTGAATAGTGATACTATACCAGTTTATGGGTCCCCTTCTATATTCTTCTCATATTAAAAAGATAATTGGAATATTATTGCTAGTAGGGAAATCTGATATATTTCTTTAAATGGGAATATAAACAGTGTAATTGTGACATTATTTTTTGTATTTTTGTTGCTGGTTGTTACATGTCACTTAAGTTAGACACCACTCCATGTCCAACTTTAGTTCGGTGCTTCTTGCAGTAACATCTCAGTACTGAGTCACGTAATGATTGTGACTGCGTGAGCGAAATGGGAAAGTCAACGTGGTAATATGTGTGACGTGTAATAGTTCAAATGTCTCTGAGCACTATGGGACTTAACTTATAAGGTCATCAGTCCCCTAGAACTTAGAACTACTTAAACCTAACTAACCTAAGGAGATCACACACATCCATGTCCGAGGCAGGATTCGAACCTGCGAACGTAGCCTGTAGAGCATAGGACCACTCGGTCACCCCGGCCGGCTGTGAAGTGTAATACCTCAGTCGATAATGAGAACAATATAAAGAATTTGGTGACATTACTTTTCAGTATTCGCTCGTTTATTCACCGTATAAATCCCCTACAGTTGGATCACGTGTATTAACTAAGCCCTCTCTTGTTCAATGCAGCCCTTGAATAAAAACATAGTTGCTTACTGAAAGCTGTAATAGGTCAAAATGGCTCTGAGTAGTATAGGACTTAAGATCTAAAGTCATCAGTCCCCTAGACTTAGAACTAATTGAACCCAACAAACCTAAGGACATCACACACATCCATGCCCGAGGCAGGATTTGATCCTGCGACCGTAGCAGCTGCGCGGTTCCAGTCTGAAGCGCCTAAAACCACTCGGCCACAACGGCCGATGCTACTATAGGCCAAACTATAATTTTTTTATTGAGTTGATGTAAATTTGTAAGAAATTCTAACAACAAATAAAGCTCCCTGTGGCCATTATGGTACTGCAAGTATAATAATTAAAGAAAGTAATCGACTCAAGCCATCAGTTAAACAACGATATTCTCAACAAACTATTTCTTTCTTTTAATTTGGCAGTGTTGGTTTGTCCTGGAGGCCAGTTTAATTGGATCGCAACGTGTAAAGAGAATTGACGTGTGAGATGCGATTTCGAACATGTAAGGGGCTATGGGGTTCATGGTTGCTTTCTTCCTAATGTCTTCGTGTAAATCGAAAGCTTACCATTCCTTCGCCAGAACTAACGGACGATGTGTCGAATGTCTAGCTACATCATGGATTGGATGGCGTGGAAAAATGTGAAGGATTTTTTTTTTTTTGTAGTTACGGAACGAAAACAGTATTCTTTCAAACGTGGTGTCGGAGTATGTTCAGTTCTTAAAAGATTTAAAGAAGCCATCACGCTCTTGCGTTCATACGATAACGAAATCTATCAGCCTTGTCCGCCCGATTATGGCCATGAAAGCTCTTCTACCAAACGACTGCATGTGAATCATGGTCACACAATTTCTATACACACTTTCGTATAAGTACTCAAAGTATTATAGAGAAGAGAGATTGTGGTGTGTTTAAGGAACTTGTCATCTGTTCGGGCAAAACGGTCATTGAGATTCGAATTCTCTAAATCATTTGAATGAATACATGGAGTGTCACTTTCCCTATCCTTGTACCACTGATCTGCTTCTACATTCGTAATAATCTTGACACGAGCAATATCCAAACAATAACCTGCTCCTTCTGTGATATGAAAAATTTTGTATTCACAAGAGAGCTATTCAACCTATATTGAGGAGGGAAGCCTGCATACAGACGGGGATGGAAACGTGAATCGAGAGCCTCGATTTTGTAGCTCTTTCCTGTGGATGTATCTCCGGTCTGGCAACTAGAAGCGAGAGCTTGCCTGCGGCTCTGGCTGTGCGGAAATCATTTCTGATGGAGAAATTAGCTGCACCGCTCGGGCAGATATCTGCCGTTGCCCTCTAATTAACAATTTGCTGCCTCATTTCCTGCCAATACCGCCTGCAGCTTGTGCCTCATATTGGTGAAAGTACTGCAAACGCCGATCCGACAGGCTGCTTAGCGGACCGATTACCTATATGGAGCAGAGAAAAATATTTTTTTACGTCCCTTCAGTGAAGTGCTAGTCAATAAAGATGAGGAGGGTACGAATCAAATGTAGTGCTGTGCGGTGAAACAGTCCATGTGAAATAATTTTGTGACTCAGCAGGAAATATATCAGAATATCAAAATATAATTCGGGTCTTGGTTCTCTATTTCATTAATCGAACTTTCAAAACGAATGAGACACATATGTAACCGTAGACTTTTCCATCAAGAAAAATGCAAACGTTCGAGGGCTTATGCGAGGATGATAATTTGAATGAGTGGTACATGCCGTAATTCTGTCTATATTACTCATCATAGTGTAACAATTTTATTTATTCACTCGCGAATTTTCGCTGGCCAGGTTAAGCCTCATAAGCCGCCTAACATCCTGCACCAGACACATTACATTTTAGCTAATGGGCATTCATACCTGCACGCAACGGCTGGTGGCAATATATAAGAAAAAAAAATTACTTTAGATGTTAGTAACGTACAAGGAAAATGCAGCAGCTCTAGAAGAAAGTCTGTGGAGGTGACTTACAACCGCAGCTAAACAGTTGTTTTAAGAATAAATCTTTCATTCTACAGCACAACATATTCTGCTATTCCACAATTTTGCTCGTGGAAGATAGTGATAGGCTTTCAGCGGCAACATAACCAAAAGTTTTTTTTTTATAAACTGTGAAGTTCCGTAACGATGGAAACTCGGCAGCAGAGTGAAATATTAGTACTGGGTACATCGTAAGGTATGTGTATAACCTTTTGCTTGCTAAGTCGTTTCTGCTATGAGAGAAACTGCCTAGAATACTTATTACTGCTTGTTTCATATCATCCTTGACCCACGAAGCACTTGGGTTTTTCCTTTTATATGTAAGAACCATCTGAAAAGAAACCAAGAAAACGTGTTGTCTTGAATTCCGCAGTAAAACATCAACTAAACTAATAGTTTCAGTGAGCGGAAATAGCCTCATGTGTATGGGACGAGACAGCCCCATGTGCGTACATATCAAAAGATGCAGCAGATGAGACCTTTGTGGGAAATGCCAGCAACATTTATTGATAAACACACTGCATTGGCTGTGTCCTTATGCAAGTAACAATAAAAGTTTCAAATTTCACATTATTGTGGGTGGCACACCATAATTTCTTAGCATTTACTCTTCAACTATGGTAATAATCCATCACAATTCGCCTACCTAGGGAGTTTCTTCTACTGTCTTTTTAATAATGTAAGAGAAAAAGCCATTATTGCAACCACATGCGGTACTGTAAGACACTAAAGCAAAACGACCGTTTCTCTTTGAGAAACTAGCACGCTGTTGCAACATTTCTTACTCCAGGTGGATTACTCCCATGAGCAGAATAGCCCTGCTGTACCATACTGAACTGCCTGTGTTAATTACGATGCAGTATTGCTTCAGACGTGCATGCATGTGGGCATGTTTGAATTTTTTTAAAAAGCTAATAAGTGCCTGGTTTCGTGTGCACGGGATCCCTGTGTCGTGCCCCCTTAACTTTTTTTCTTTATTGTATTTCAGTACCCCATCTGGGGCGGGTTGGTGGGAGCATAGGCGCTGCTCTTCAGCTGAAAGACATTAGGCATATAAAAGAAGATAGTTAAAAAACATAAAGGAGAGGATATGGTGGAACATAGATATAAAAAATTGGGAACATAATGGAAGAGAGCATACAGAAAGAGCTGACTGTAAAAATGGTGATAAAAATCTAAAAAGTATTTTACACAAGGAACCACACACTCTGAAGATTCCAAATCACGCACTATAATTTACAAAGTCGAATAACGACTTTCTCATATCTAGACAACCGCCAAACGTACCTTCCACCTGCTAGATGCACACTTCACAATCGACCTACTCTCAACTAAATAAAGAAGTCAAACGCGTAGAAGCACTCGACCGAACAGTTTACAAGATAGCAGATAATGACCCAGCGCCAACACACATCCGTATTCAATCTTGTCAAATTCCCACTTGATCACGAAACCCGTCCAACACATAATACTTAGGAATAGTTCGCTATTCGGACGTGTAGATGACTACACAGTTAAGTCAAATACATTCGCGCATTGCAACAGCCCTGTCTGTTCGGATGGCCACCCACTGTCAGCGCGAAACTTGAATCATCCGCACCACAGACCCCACCCAGACAGAATCATCCAACCAAATCTAACACGTATGTATTTTATCTGTATACGTACAACTGAATGATATTCGACCCGGCTGTAGTGGCCGTGCGGTTTTAGGCGCTACAGTCTGGAGCTGAGCGATCGCTACGGTCCCATGTTAGAATCCTGTCCCGGGCATGGGTGTGTGTGATGTCCTTAGGTTAGTTTGGTTTAATGAGTTCTAAGTTCTAGGCGACTGATAACCTCAGAAGTTAAGTTGCATAGTGCTCAGAGCCATTTGAACCCATTTGATATTCGAGAATGAGTTAAGTATCCGAAATACACCCTGCCTCCTGCTCTGGAAATAGAAATATTTGTAGCGTTTTTATCACTTGACATACTCTCCCCTTTGCTATCACAGTATTCCACGTAAAATCCAAGCTTTCCTTACCACTGGACATAGTCATATCCTTTACATACATCTCAGAACACAACACATACTTTATAATCCAGATGCTCCCAATTTAGAAAATTATTCTACTAAAGAACGTGTTATGAAACCGGTATTTTCAACCCCCTCAAGCCACGGCGGCTAGATATTTATCCAGTATTTGTAAAGCCTTCTCTCTCCGTATGCCATGTGAGAGGTTCCGTGATATATCCCTGGGCTATAGGTGATACTTGATTGAGAAGGACCGCAAACAGTGGATGATTTCGTAAGAAATCTACGCTAGCTCCTCAGATCTCTAATGCTACGCTATCCGGTAGAAATGCAGTATCCGATTTTGAATCAAGTCCTCGCATTCAAGCACTTACCTGCGTAGGATCCTATGGAGAAGTCCTTTATTGCAACCACTAATGAATCATATTTCTAGCTGTCTCATATCTCGAACCGACTCACCTTTCTAGAGCCGATCTGATACAGTAAACGTTCAACCTCGTTTTAGTTAGCCTCTATGCAACTGCAGCCGTTTCTCCAGCTTTACGAATCTGATCGTTCCAATTTAAATCGCAACTGAGTAGGAGTCGGGGGAAAATACATCTACCACCTTCTGCAACACATGTAGGGCTAAGCTGCCCTACTGTGAAAGGACAGTGTTTTAACCATTCGATGTGTAAGTAGGCTGTTTAGGTTTTCTTGTTGGTAACGCCACATAGCGCTCGGTATGAAAAAAATCACTGGCTGTGCCGTGTGCAGTCTGTGTTTAGTTTGCATTGTTGTCTGCCATTGTAGTGTCGGGCAGTGGCAGCTGGATGTTAACAGCGCGTAGCGTTGTGCAGTTGGAGGTGAGCCGCCAGCAGTGGTGGACGTGGGGAGAGAGATGGCGGAGTTTTGAAATTTGTAAGACTGGATGTCATGAACTAGCTACATTCACTATAATGAGGAATACTGTTATCCTCAAATATAATTTGCATTAATAACATGCTATTTACTTTGTGTTTACACATTATTTATTCTGTTTTGTTCTAATGCTCATGTGTGAAGTTGATGTTTCAAAAGTTATTCTGATCTTTTATGTATGTACTTATGTCATAATTTTTGTAACACTGATGTATTTGCTATTTCGATTCTTTTGTAAAGCCTGTACTACTCCAAATGTTATCTGTATTGTTATGTTCTTTAAAGATGTATTTTGTACCTTTGTTATTGCATTCTTATGTTATAAAATTGTAATTGACACCAGTTCATCAAATTAAGTAACTTGTAAATTACATTTCACTGCACACGTTTCTGTTGGTCATAGTATATGGACAATATGTGAGAAGTAGGGACTAATAGTGTTTGCACATGTGTTAACAATTCAGTAAGGGACTGGATAACAGCATTGCTGGTTCTAAGGACATTTCAAAAACAATTTTTGTGAGTGGACAAGTGGTGGTTTATGGACTTGCTGTATTCTCTGCAAGCCTCTTCAATGGTGATTGTGCACCTGCACAGTTGTAACAGATGGCTGCTGGCCGTCTCTACAAGGACTACAGTGGGTCTGCACCTTTGATGACCCACCGATACCATTATTTCCACAAGGACTGCAGTGGTTCTGCACCTCTGGTGGCCCACCAATACCGTAATCTCTACCAGGACTACAGTGGGTTTGCTCTGTTGTGGCCCATTAACTGTATGCATGTCAAGAGGCTTCACTGTCTGTCCGTTGGAAGGACAACGCTATTTCTTCAAGACTGCTTAGAAATCCACAACTTCCAAGTGCAATTTCTTTTATTGCTCAGACTTTGAAAAAAACACTGCAATTTTACTGTGATGAACGATCAGGACTGTCTTTATGGACTGTGAGAAAATTTTAGCTTCTGACCAACATTGTATCAATAAGTGTGTGTATTTGATATCTTTGTTATAGTAATTATGAAAAATTTTATCAAATCATTATTGGCCACTGCCCAAAACAATTTTTAAAAATTTTTTGTGGGGAGCATGGGGGCTATGTAAGTAGGCTGTTTAGGTTTTCTTGTTGGTAACGCCACATAGCGCTCGGTATGAAAAAATCACTGGCTGTGCCATGTGCAGTCTGTGTTTAGTTTGCATTGTTGTCTGCCATTGTAGTGTCGGGCAGCGGCAGCTGGATGCTAACAGCGCGTAGCGTTGTGCAGTTGGAGGTGAGCCGCCAGCAGTGGTGGACGTGGGGAGAGAGATGGCGGAGTTTTGTAATTTGTAAGACTGGATGTCATGAACTACCATATATATTTTGACTATTAAGGTAAATACACTGTTTGTTCTCTATTAAAATCTTTCATTTGCTAACTATACCTATCAGTAGTTAGTGCCTTCCGTAGTT
Organism: Schistocerca gregaria; assembly: GCF_023897955.1. Classification (NCBI taxonomy): domain Eukaryota; kingdom Metazoa; phylum Arthropoda; class Insecta; order Orthoptera; family Acrididae; genus Schistocerca; species Schistocerca gregaria. The sequence continues at coordinate 549,570,205 of NC_064931.1, forward strand.
TGAATCTTTTATTTAGCTGGCAGTAGTGGTGCTCGCTGTATTGCAGTAGGTTGAGTAACGAAGATTTTTGTGAGGTAAGTGATATGTGAAACGTATAGGTTAATGTTAGTCAGTGCCATTCTTTCGTAGGGATTTTTGGAAGTCAGATTGCGTTGCGTTAAAGATATTGTGTGTCAGTTTAAGCACAGTCTAGTAAAAATTTTTCTAAGGGGACGTTTCAGATGGAAACCAGAACTGCTTGAAGGACAATTATTTTTTCTACCGCACTGCAGTGAACCCTCCCAAGCTACATACAAGTACTACAGATCCGTGTCCGTTCACATCTATCTGCGGTACTCTGTACCATCCAAGAGAGAAAATCACCAAGTATAAAAGCTCCGCTAACTTCATCCGACAGACAACCCGACAAGATTTTCACCCCATCGCTCTCCAACCAGATATCGAAAACAAAATACTGCATGTGTGCAGTCATCGACAAATGCAATGATCCTATTAAATATACACGTTTTGGTCAACTGCTCACCTCAGTTTCAAGTTTCACCACTTGTACCGTGGGGCAAGGATCGTATCCCGATGACTATACTGTAAGTCGCAAGAGACGCACCATGTACCCTGTCTCGTTGTTCGAAGCATTAATTTTTCTGCTCTGGCACGCTTTCTACAGAGTGAAACATTTTATTTATTTTCCCCACCATGACTTCGAGGTCTGTGTAAAGCTCTAAACGGACATGTACACAGCCTCTCGCAGAAAACTAGATCTCGCGCAGTGGCGAGATTGACGTCAGCTGATGACGTGAGTACCGCTACCCAAGAGCATGGGAGAGTGCGGCGCCTCAGTGCCAAGCCTCCGTTTGTGGCATGTTTGAATTTTGGAGGTGAGATAGGTCAACTGGGACACCTCTAGATTTCGCACGGTATAAATAAATTTTTTACTGCTGCTACTATAGCACACATTCGATGATTTTAAATAAAATTCACTTACAAGACAACGAAATGGAATAGTTTTACCACGTTCGCGTGGGTTTCCAAACTACAGTCCGAATTTGATTGTTATGCGTTCCGTTTCGACTGATTCCTCATATTACAGTTATGTTCGCGATCACTGTTTCGGTGCTAGAATCTCCCAGAAGGTGTAGCCCCTCAACTCGAGCAAGCGTTGTCAGTCGATCATTATGTTGTAACCAACAATGTGCAAGTGAACAGAAAAGACACCACCGACCTACTGAAATAATAAGTATTACAATTTATTATATGAACAATTTTACCAATTCGAAATTAATTTCAACTCCAACCAGTAATGTGAGAGTATGTTTCCCAGTTTCAGTATCATAGCTAAACCACCCCTCCTCCACTTTGCGACTCTGGATAGATGACTGTGCAGTACGTCCATTCATTGTTAATTCTCAAACACATACGTCATCAAAGTATAATAGACAGGGCTCTACATTTTTGTAACACCTACAGCATATTGCTTAATTTACGATGTATGTCTATGCCGATGGGAGTCACAGAGCATTCGCACAGTCTTATCCTAAAATTAGAGACTGAAAGACCTCCCTCACAGTGTCATCGACCAACGCTCCCTGCTGCACTGGTACCTATTTAATCTGCAACCGACCAGAAGTAGTCAGCTATATTTCACGTCTCGTGAATGGATGGAGCTCGCTGAGTCCCAGCCCCTCCAAGTGTACAAGATTTCTCGAGATGCGTCCATGTCGAGGAGGTTACCACTCCTTATCGATGTACAGCAACAGATTTGAAAGTGTTCCGTCTAATAGCAGACCGTTAAGAAGAAGAAGAACTAGAAAAGGGCGATTTTTTATGCGCGATAGAGCTTCGGACGAATGGAGTTCGAGGAATTTATACGTGAATCAACCAAGCCATCAATTTTAAACTATTATTCCAGAGTCTAGGACCATTTGCTGGAAGGTATTGTTAAGTGAGAGAAAATAAACACACGCACTCCTAAGGCTAGAATGTTCCTGGCTTAAAACGGTCTATAATGTCAGATCGCTAAAATTTCCAACCAATCTCTCATATGGAATGTAGCCCTGTTAATATTCCAATGATAGAAATATATTTCAAGTGCGTGACATACATACTTCTTCCCAATTTGTCTAGGATAAGGTATGTTATCGAACCCTAAAACACAAAAAACTATTTTCTTAAAACATTTGCTCTGTATGATACGAATACAACATACCTTTCCAGTTATGTATAGCGACCTCTGTTCACATCCGATCACGGTTCAGAAATTATACAATGCGTCCATAAACCCTATACAGGATGGTTCATTGATAGTGACCAGGCCAAATATCTCACGAAATAAGCATCAAACGAAAAAACTACAAAAAACGAAACTCGTCTAGCTTGAAGGGGGCAACCAGATGGCGCTATGACTGGCCCGCTAGATGGCACTACCATAGGCCAAACGGATATCAACTAGTTTTTTTTTAAAATAGGAAAACCCTTTTTTATGACATATTCGCGTAGTACGTAAAGAAATATGAATGTTTTAGTTGGACCACTTTTTTCGCTTTGTGATAGATGGCGCTGTAATAGTCGCAAATGTATAATTACGTGGTATCACGTAACAATCCGCCAGTGCAGACTGTATTTGCTTCGTGATACATTACCCGTGTTAAAATGGACCGTTTACCAATTGCGGAGAAGGTCGATATCGTGTTGGTGTGTGGCTATTGTGATCAAAATGCCCAACGGGCGTGTGCTATGTATGCTGTACGGTATCATGGACGACATCATCCAAGTGTCCGGACCGTTCGCCGGATAATTACGTTATTTAAGGAAACAGGAAGTGTTCAGCCACATGTGAAACGTCAACCACGATCTGCAACAAATGAGGATGCCCAAATGCCGTGAAGGATTAGCCTAGCGGTCTAAGACTCTGCAGCCATTGACTGTGCGGCTGGTCCCGACGCAGGTTCGACTCCTCCCTCGGGCATGGGTGTGTGTGTTTGTCCTTAGTACAATTAAGGTTAAATAGTGTGTAAGCTTAGGGACCGATGATCTTAGCAGTTAAGTCCCATGAGATTTCAAACACATTTGAACATTTTGATGAGCAAGTTGATGTTTTAGCTGCTGTTGAGGCTAATCCGCACATAAGTAGCAGACAAATTGCGGGAGAATCGGGAATCACCAAAACGTCAGTGTTGAGAATATTACATCAACATCGATTGCACCCCTACCATATATCTATGCACCAGGAATTGCATGGCGACGACTTTGAACGTCGTGTACAGTTCTGCCACTGGGCACAAGAGAAATTACGGGACGATGACAGATTTTTTGCAGGCGTTGTATTTAGCGACGAGGCGTCATTCAACAATAGCGGTATAATATGCACTATGGGGCAACGGAAAATCCACGATGTCTGCGACAAGAGGAAAATCAGCGACGTTGGCGGGTTAATGTATGGTGCGGCGTTATGGGAGGAAGGATAATTGGCCCACATTTTATCGATGGCAGTCTAAATGGTGCAATATATGCTGATTTTCTATGTAATGTTCTACCGATGTTACTACAACATGTTTCACTGCATGACGGAATGGCGATGTACTTCCAACATGATGGATGTCCGGCACATAGCTCGCGTGAGGTTGAAGCGGTATTGAACAGCATATTTCATAACAGGTGGATTGGTCGTCGAACCTCCATACCATGGTCCTCACGTTCACCGGATCTGACATCCACGGATTTCTTTCTGTGGGGAAAGTTGAAGGATATTTGCTATCGTGATCCACCGACAACGCCTGACAACATGCGTCAACGCATTATAAAAAAAATGGCTCTGAGCACTATGGGACTTAACATCTATGGTCATCAGTCCCCTAGAACTTAGAACTACTTAAAACTAACTAACCAAAGGACATCACACAACACCCAGCCATCACGAGGCAGAGAAAATCCCTGACCCCGTCGGGAATCCGCGCATTATCAATGCATGTGCGAACATTACGGAAGGCGAACTACTAGCTGTTGAGAGGAATGTCGTTACACGTATTGCCAAATGCATTGAGGTTGATGACAACATTTTGAGCATTTATTGCATTAATGTGGTATTTACAGGTAATCACGCTGTAACATCATGCGTTCTCAGAAATGTTCAGTTCACAAAGGTACATGTATCACATTGGAACAACGGAACTAAATTGTTCAAACGTACCCACGTTCTGCATTTTAATTTCAAAAACCTACCTCTTACCAACTGTTCGTCTAAAATTGTGAGCCATACGTTTCTGACTATTACAGCGCCATCTATCACAAATCGAAAAAAGTGGTCCAACTAAAACATTCATATTTCTGTAAGTACTACACGAATAAGTAATACAAATGGAGTTCCTATTTAAAAAAAAATAGTTGATATCCGTTTGACCTATGGCAGCGCCATCTAGGGGTCCAACCATAACGCCATTTGGTTCCCCCCGCCGGCCAGAGTGGCCGAGCGGTTCTAGTCGCTACAGTCTGGAACCGCGCTACCGCTACGGTCGCAGGTTCAAATCCTGCTTAGGTCATGGATATGTGTGATGTCCTTAGGTTAGTTAGGTTTAAGTAGTTCTAAGGTCTAGAGGACTGATGACCGCAGAATTTAAATCCCATAGTGCTCAGAGCCATTTGAACCATTTGGTTTCCCCCTTCAAGCTAGACAAGTTTCGTTCTTTGTAGTTTTTTCGTTTGACGCTTGTTTCTTGAGGTATTTGGCACGGTCACGATCAATGGACCACCCTGTATATAAAATGAGAGTTAGTAACGGCGTAAGCCTCTTACATGTGTAAGTAGGCTGTTTAAGTTTTTTTATTGGTAACGCCGCCGCCACGTAGCGCTCTGTATGAAAATCACTGGCTGTACCTTGTGCAGTCGGTGGCTGGTTGGCATTGTTGTAATACTCGCCATTGTAGTGTTGGGCAGCGGCAGCTGGATGCTAACAGCGCGTAGCGTTGCGCAGTTGGAGGTGAGCCGCCAGGAGTGGTGGACGTGGGGAGAGAGATGGCGGAGTTTTGAAATTTGTAAGAATTGGTGTCATGAACTGCTATATATATTATGACTAGTGAGGTAAATACATTGTTTGTTCTCTATTAAAATCTTTCATTTGCTAACTATGCCTATCAGTAGTTAGTGCCTTCAGTAGTTTGAATCTTTTATTTAGCTGGCAGTAGTGGCGCTCGCTGTATTGCAGTAGCTTGAGTAACGAAGATTTTTGTGAGGTAAGTGATTTGTGAAACTTATAGGTTAATGCTAATCAGGGCCATTCTTTCGTAGGGATTTTTGAAAGTCAGATTCCGTTGCGCTAAAAATATTGTGTGTCAGTTTAGGCACAGTCGTGTACAATTGTTCTAAGGGGACGTTTCATATGTCGACCCTTAGCCGAGGATACCTCACTGGAATCTTCTGATTTTTTTCTTGTAGTTTGTGTAATTAATGTAGATTTTGTTTATTGCTAGCGCGTAATTGTAGAGAGAATCTCCTTTGTAGTTGTAGTCTTTCATTGTTGTACATTAGAACAGTTGTGGCATGCATGTAGAGTTGCACCAAGTATTTCGCAGCTTCGCTTGCAATTAAGTAGATATTATTTTCATTGCTACGTTAATGTGTTCTCTTATTTTTGCTCTTCAAATTGTGCTTTTCTGTGTTGTCGTGTGAAATATTGTGACAATAATGGCATGTGAAAAACGTAATACTAGGCTCCAAAGTAAACTGAGAAATGACAGTGAAGACGGAAGCAGTGTGTTAGCGCCACCGTGTAATGAATTAACTAATGTTCAAAGTAGTAATTTGGTAATTGTACATAGGGAAATGGAGCGGGCTGCAAACAATGGTTTAGACAGTGAAACAATTAGTGAACAGGGAAGCATTATCGGTCGATCGGTTGGCAACAGCTCGCCTCAGGATTCCGAAATGACTGGACACATTCTTGCAAATACTGTAGATTCAGGTTTTGCGTCCTCACCGTTTTCTCAAATAAGTCAAGACACATTTTCTGTTTTTCAAACTGCGAATATTGCCGGTTTAAATGCATTGCCGAATGGCACTGAGGAACATGTTTCAGACACCAGTGCACTGTTATTACAGTTAATGCAACAAATGGGACAAAGGCTGCAAAAGTTAGACACAACGCTTGAACAAAATCAGAGACAAACACAGCAACAGTTGGACACAATGGAACATAATCTTCAAAAGTTAGACACAATGGAACAAAATCAGAGACAAACACAGCAACAGTTGGATACAATGGAACATAATCTTCGGAAGTTAGACACCACACTTGAACAAACACGTGAAGATTTAACTACTGAGTTACATAACATGGAATCGAAATGTCAAAAAATCTGTAATGACGTAAAAACACAAATTTGTGAGCATTTTCAACCTATTTTTTTGCGGCATGAAAACGCATTACAGAATCACGAAGCAGCCATAAAAGAATTGCAAACTGTTGTCCGTGAAAATCACGACACCTTGCAAGCTAAAATGGAGTCAGTTGCATCTACCGATTCGGTTACGCAACTTGCAAGAACTCAGGAAAACTTAAAGGACACAGTAGATTCGATTTCAACACAAATGGACACTCTGAAACTTGGTTCAGAAAAACACACTGAGGAAATGTGTTCACTATCGGAGAAAGTAGCCGAACTTTCGGATCAGTTCACTAATTTATCTACGAAGGTAGATGATAATCTGAATGACACAAAACCGCTAGTCTTTAATGACACAGAAGAGTGCGAACAAATTAGGAAATTAAAACAAAGTCTGAATCAAATTAGTACGCAACACCAAAGAGAAATCCGGGAAGTACAAGATCAGTTGACACAGGTAATACAAGAATTACGTATTTCAGAGGACACTCGCACTCCAATACGGGAAGAGGGACATAAAAAATACGGAACTGCCACAAAATAACAACACAGGGCACTTTGGAGATTATGAAAGAAATTGGCAAAGTACACCGAATTTTGAGATGGAACCGCCGAAACGACGTAACAATGACCGATATGCGACCCGCCGACACGATGATTTTGACTATAAGCTGTTCATTACTACACGTAAATTCAAAACATTTAAGAATTCTGGCAACGACATTCATCCACAAGCGTGGCTCCATCAATTCTCTCATTGTTTTCCTCCCAACTGGTCACTAGAGCACAGATTAGAATTTATGTGTGGCTACTTAGAGAATGAACCAGCTGTAAGAATGCGATCGGTCATTCACGATTGCCACAGTGAAGGAGAATTTTACCATGCCTTCCTCTCAGCATATTGGCCCCAAGCCACACAAGACCGAGTAAAACATGACATCATGATGATGAAACATTTCGAACAATCTGAATTTTCCAGTCTTGTGAAATATTTTGAAGACATGTTGCACAAGAATCAGTACCTGTAAAACCCATACAGCCCGTCAGAACTCATCCGCATTTGCTTAATCTAATTGCCTGAACATTTACGGCATATTATTTTGGCAGGCCGTTGCAAAGACGACATTGAAGCTTTTCAGGGACTCTTACAAGAATTAGAAATTGACACTGACAATCGCGGAACGCGTAAACAGGAACACAACAATTACAGGTCACATCCGTCGCAATTCCGCGATGAAAGAAATAATAACTGGACACGACAAGGCTATTCTCACAATACAAATCGTGACCAAAACAGACACCACCCGTATGACAACCGTTGGCAGAGTAGTAATAATTACAGGGAAAGCTCACCTCTCCGTGGTAATGACTATCACAGAGTCAATCAGAGAAACATACAATATGGGAACCAAAATAATTACTATCAAGGGAGACAGAATAACTTTAGACGCAACGGTCCAGCGCGCAGTTACGATTCAGAGAGAAATTCTCCACCACGTGACCGACAAGAAAGAAACTATGGAACCTACCGACATGACGACAGACGATATGATCGTAACGACAGACCTGAATTGCAGCAGAACTGGAGGGAATCAAACAGAGCAGGGCCCTCTCGACAAGGTGAATTTGTAGAAGTTAGGTCTCCAAATCCCATTAACGACTCGCGCCAACAAAGACACAATAGGCAATGACTCACACCGCTGGCAGCCACAAAACGTACGCATGAAACTGACGATGCAGCTGCCGTAGCTAGTAATTACGTTAAAATGGAAGACATTAGGGACATATTACTCCAGGAACACGACGTAAAACATAACAACATTGCATATCCTGTGATTCACATTACTGTAAATGACGTAAAATTTACGGCAGCACTTGACTCAGGCAGTCCTATTTCAGTAATTAGTGAAACAGATTTTAGTAAATGCAGCAAATCGAAAGATTGCCCCACACTTCCGTTACGCAAGATTAAATTACAAGGTGCAGTCATTGGAAAAAGTGTAGATGTATGCCAACAAACCAACTTAGAATTCTTTTGTCATAGCCACAGCTTCTCCATGAATTTTCTTATTGTTCCATTATTGTCGACGGAAATTATACTGGGAGTAGACTTTTTGAATGAAAACAAAGCAATCTTAAACTTTCACGATGCTGAAATAAGTTTAGAGAAAGAAGGTAAGTCAATAGCTTTGAAATTTGAAGATTGGCTCTCAAACCATGACGAGGAAATTAATCGGCTTTACCTTCTGTTAGACAACAGTTCGAAATTTTCTACGGAACTAGACACTAACAATCACTCTGCAAGTACTGACAGGGATGATATCGACGGCATATTTGAAACTAATGAGTTAATTCAGAATAAAATTCAAAAAATTGAGAATTGTAATGACACTGATAGGCAGGACCTTCTTGAGATTTTACAAGCACATTCCACAGTTTTTACTCACAAAACAGGAACAATCAAGGGATTTCAATACCAATTTCGTGTTCGTGAGCATACTAAATTTTGTGTTACACCATACGTAATTCCAGCACATTATAGGGACCCTGTTAGAACAGAAATACAATCTATGCTTGACGATGGCATTATTGAGCCTGCAGTAAGCTCATACAACAATCCATTACATGTTGTTGAGAAGAAAAATGGGTCGATCAGGCTTGTCTTAGATTCGAGACAAATCAATACTATCATTATTCCTGAAACAGACAGGCCGCAAACGTTGGAAGAACTTCTTCAAAATTTTAATGGTGTAAAAGTGCTGTTTTCCATTGATCTCAGATCCAGCTTTTATCAGATCGAACTTCACCCAGAATGTAGAAAATACACAGCTTTCCTTTGTTTCGGCGTTTGTTATCAGTTTCGGAAACTTCCTTTTGGTTTGAACATTTCTTAGCCAGCGTTCATTAGCGGCTAAATTCCATATTACCTGAGTTCTTAAAACGTCACATCACCTTATATGTGGACGATATTCTGATAGCAGAAGCCTCATGGGAACAACATAATCGCATCCTCAACAGCGTGTTACGTATTTTTGTAGAATCTGGAATTACAGTTAACTTGGAAAAGTCTGAATTCGGTAGGACAAAGATGAAGTTTTTGGGACATATTATTTCTTCTGAAGGCATTCAGCCGGATCCTGAAAAGTTAGAAGCAATCAGAGCCATTCCAGTTCCATCCACAAAAAAACAAGTCCGCAGTTTTCTAGGTCTCGTAAATTTTTACCGTCGTTTTCTGAATATGCAAATTCTAGTTACACCAAAACTTTGTTCTCTCACTGGAAAAAATACTATTTGGAACTGGGACGAACAAGCACAGTTGGAATTCAATTCTTTGAATGAATCGTTACTTAACGCGCCAATACTAGCTCATCCAGATCTCTCACAAGATTTTTGCCTTAGCACGGATTCTTCTAAAGTCGGTCTTGGTGCCCATTTATTTCAAGAAGCCACAGAAAATGACATTACTGTTCAGAAAACCATTGCTTTTGCTAGCCGAGTGCTAACAAAATCTGAAAAAAATTATTTCGTTACTGAATTAGAAGCTTTAGCTATCGTTTGGGCATTTAACAAATTCCGTTTCTTTCTTTATGGTAAGCACGTAAAAGTATACAGTGACCATCGTGCATTACAATTTCTTATGTCTTCAAAATTAAATCATAACAGGTTAAAACGTTGGGCATTGTTTCTGCAAGAATTCCACTTCACAATAGTCTACATTCCCGGCAAGGAGAACATTGTTGCGGACGCACTGTCACGCGCACCGGCTGGGCTTGAGAAAAGTAACACAGAAAGCAACCTCAAGAGAAATTTCACTATTCTTTACATCCAGAAAGTCGCCTTTGAAAACTTCATCACCACATCTTTAAAGGACATTGCTCATGAACAAGATAAAGATCCGATTTGGAAAGACATCAAAAGTAAATGGCATGAAAAGACACACACACGGATTCGGCATTATTATCTGGTTAGAAACAACATACTGTTCAAACGATGCACTGTTGATGACAAGCTATGGGAACTTTGCATTCCAGACGATTTCGTTAATAAGCTCATTTGGTACATTCATTTCAGCTATGCACATTTTGGTCCACGAAAATGTTATCATATTCTTCGAACGACTTGTTATTTTAACAATATGGAAAAGAGAATTCGAAGAGTCTTGTCTATTTGTAAACTTTGTCAAAAGGCGAAACCATCTACTGTCTCGCATCGTGCTCCATTGTTTCCTATCATTCCTTCTAAATTAAAAGAATTTGCTGCTGTTGATCTCTTGGGACCACTTGTCAGTACATCTAACGGATTTTCGTACGTTCTAGTCGCTGTTGAACTTACTTCAAAATTTGTTTCTTTCACTCCGTTACGTAAAGCCACTGGACGGTCTGTATCCAACGCCTTTGTTAAAAATTTCTTACGTGAAGTTGGACACGTTAGTAAAGTCATTTCAGATAACGGACCGCAATTCAGATCTGCTGTTTGGTCACGCATGCTTCGTAACCATAAAATCAAATCTGTTTTTATTTCATTGTAGTCACCACATTGTAACCCGTCTGAACGGATTATGAAAGAAAGAAATAAGCTTTGCAGACTTTATTGTCACAAAAAGCATCAGCATTGGGACAGATATTTACACTTATTGCAAAACGTGCTGAATGAGATGCCCCATGACTCCACTGCTTTAACACCTGTTCTTGTACTGAAGAATAAAGAACCACCGAACAGAATCAGAGAACTTGTACCTTTTCCGAATACACGTAAACTTCGACACAAAGACATAATTGATTTGGCTATTAAAAATATAAATTCTGCTGCAGACAAAAGGAAAAAAATTACACGGTAAAGCAAATGCAAAGAAATTATATATTGGTCAGAAAGTTGTTATTAAAGCTCATCCATTGTCACATAAGAAGAAACACTTGAGTCACAAATTCTTTCTAGTTTACAATGGACCTTACAGAATCCGACGTATACCACATGATAATTGCGTTGAAATTGAAATTCTGCGTACTAGGAAGAGTAAAGGTTTACACCACATTTCACATGTAAAACCGTTTATTGAAAGATAATCTGCTTTTTAACTTTGTCTTTGCCATAAAACATTTCTCTTCACATTTCTAGTATGCTTTGTCACACTTAGAAACTGTTAACATGCAACAATGTTTTGAAGTTCACTATCCAGTCTAGAACCTACGGAACATATTTAGACAGTATTTACGAGTGCATTGTTATAGTGAACAGACGTCACACTATTATTGTGCATGTACATTCTTGCTTGTTAGTTGCACGATTTCGTAACGAATATAAGGCTTACATACTTAGAACATTTACCAGTACTGCTAATGAGATTTTAATGCAACATTTTGGTTTACTTGAAAACACATTCTTTATTTGAAGTTCATTCGGTGAGATTAAAAATGACTTAGCATTTGGTTTCTCTAATAGCTACACGATTATATCACGACGCTACTAATATGTGACACGATTTACATTGTTGCTTTTGCGGTGTATCTGTTTTATATCTGCACAGTTTTTCTGTATTATTCTGGAAAGTAAAGCATGTTTTAATAGTAACTTTTGTGGTATAGCTACAATGAGACAGCCTTTATCGTAGCACAACAATACGTTACATTATAGTACTTTCTAGATCACGGTAAGGTACGTAATAACTACCATATCTATACGGAAAGCATTTCACCTTCGTTTATGATGAGGTAAGTACATTGACTTCAGCAGAACTTTGCTTACAGAGGACGATAACTACGACAGTTCCACAGAATTGTCTTACAGCAAAACGCACATTTAGCACTACAGGGCACGCATTTGAGTGATTAATTTGGTACTTAAACCATTTATTTATCAATATTTTTGAATCAAAAAGAAAGTTTTTTGTTATACATGTCATTCCATTGCTGTAATCTGCAACACCTGAGGATACAATTGCATTAATCCTCAGGGGGGGGTACACGCTTACTTTGTGTACGATGTGTTTGGCAAGCACAAGGAGCCCTAGCTAATATGGTATTTACTTATACAACTTTACACATCGGTACCATATTTCTCTAAAACTTAAATTACACAGCTATCTGGCCATTTAACTGAGAGAGAGACAAACATTTATTTTGCTTCATCAGTGACAGATGTTTACGTAATTACACCGTTGGATAACGTCACACTTATGAAATTGTATTTGTCTGTACTTTGTGAACTGTTCATATTTTTTCAGAACCATTGTTATACTATGAGAGCTTTGAATGATGTATCTGGTATGGAATCATGATTTTTGAAGTACGTTTGAAGTAGATGACACTTTTGACATGAGCAGAGAATTTATTTTAGGTTGTGAAATCATTGGCGGAAACTACGACGATTTTGAGATTTGGCTGAGGTTTTATGATGTTATGATGACGATGTGTATTACGCTGTTGCGGTATGTTCATGATGATGCTATATGAGGAATTTGATTATGCTACTTATTTACTATGATGAAATATTGAAGAAGTGTCTACGAATATGTATATGTGTAATAAAGCAAGGAATAATGAGTAGTGGTTAGGGACTCTGGTTTGTGAAAAAGGATGTTGGAAACCAAGAATCCTACTTTAAGAGTTATGAAATGTATGTAAATGCGTGAATGTATTACAATGCCGACGAAAATTTTTTGGACACTGTTATATCAATAGGATTTTTTTTCTACAGATGTGTAACGCAAATTCTTGACCTATGAAATATTTTTTATATGAGACTGCCACTGTAGCGGAAACTGGTGTCGTAAATATTTCGACAAGACAGTTAAGTGTCCACCTGATGCGTCGTGGGCACCCAGCTGCGCGACAACCACCTGACAAAAGAAAGCCATTAGTGTGTGCCTGTCAGAGGCACAAGTGGAAAAAAAAGAGGCCGTTATCCTCGCTATTGACAATCCTTTGTAGAAAGCATCGCAAAAACGACACGCTCATTACTTGGAAAGATACTTTCTTACATCTGCACACCTGATAATGACAAGCGTCTTTCTATGAGAATTGAGAAAATTTCTACTAACTTATGAAATGCCACATCACTATTGAATGATATTTTTATGCTTTTTACATAAATGCTTATTTCATTTGATATCTGTTTTCCAGCTGTGTTGCAGCATTGGTTTTATAAAATCAAAGTAAATGCATTTGCTAATGTGAAAACTTTCTGTCAACAGATCTGTTAAATAATAATTTTATGATCCACATTCTTAAAAAAAAAAAAAAAAAAAAAAAAAAAAAAGGAGCACTTGGAAAGGAAAGAACAATAAGAAGGGACTAGTAGCAGGAACTGCATACATAATTTTCTTTTCAAGTACTTGGTAATTTATTTCATTGAATAAGTAGTGGTGCACCATCTTAATTACATAGACATTAAGATGTGAATATACATTTCCCTGCCGGCCGCGGTGGTCTCGCGGTTCTAGGCGCGCAGTCCGGAACCGTGCGACTGCTACGGTCGCAGGTTCGAATCCTGTCTCGGGCATGGATGTGTGTTATGTCGTTAGGTTAGTTAGGTTTAAGTAGTTCTAAGTTCTAGGGGACTAATGACCACAGCAGTTGAGTCCCATAGTGCTCAGAGCCATTTTTTTTTACATTTCCCTTATCTGCGTTGTTGTCATTAGTGTAACATTTTTTTCTGCTTGAGCTTTGTCATGTTTAGGTATAAGTTATAGCATTTGCTGCGGCTGTTTGCCATTCATAGTGCTACTGAATATCACTTTTTATTACTAGGTTAAGCCAATTTTATTACTGATTTATTTTTCTTGATTGCTGCACATTGCCTTATATTAGTTGTAATATTACTGCCTGTTTTTGCCAATTTCCATTTTTTTATCATTGCTGTTTGTGTAAATTGTTTTGTGCTGCTGCATTACTTCGTCCCTTAGTTAAGCATCTGAGCTCAGTAGATTTAAGTTAGCTTAAGAGGGGGTAGCCTATATAAGAGAATGAGTTGTGATGAATTTGAAGAAATGCACTGAGAGGTTATACGAGAAAAGTACAGAAAGCAGGTATAGATAGGACTTTTTGGAAATAATGAAGAACAAAGGGAGATCTCCGAGAAGTAAAGAAAGTTTTGTTTGCAAAGTACTGCAGTAAAACAAACCCTGTCCTTTCCTTTTGTGTTATCCCACTATGTGTTTGTGTACCCTTGTGTATTTATTTTCTTCCTGTCTCTGTGTACTGTTTCATAGAATTTTTTCTCTTCTAATACTAAGCTACATTCACTATGGTGAGGAATACTGTTATCCTCAAATATAATTCGCATTGATAGCATGTTATTTACTTCGTAAAGATGTTTACACATTATTCATTCTGTTTTGTTCTAATGCTCATGTGTGAAAAGGATGTTTCAAAACTTATTCTGATCTTTTATGTATATACTTATGTCATAATTTTTGTAACACTGATGTATTTGTTATTTCGATTCTTTTGTAAAGCCCCTATTACTACAAATGTTATCTGTATTGTTATGTTCTTTAATGATGTATTTTGTACCTTTGTAATTGTATTTGTATGTTATAAAATTGTAATTGACACCAGTTCATCAAATTAAGTAACTTGTAAATTACATTTCACTATGGACAATATGTGAAAAGTAGGGACTGGTAGTGTTTGCATGTGTATTAATAATTCAGTAAGGGACTGGATAACAGCATTGCTGGTTCTAAGGACATTTCAAAAACAATTTTTGTGAGTGTACAAGTGGTGGTTATGGACTTGCTATATTATCCGCAAGACTCTTCAATTGTGATTGTGCGCCTGCACAGTCAAACAGATGGCTTCTGGCCATCTCTACAAGGACTACAGTGGGTCTACACCTTTGATGACCCACCAATACCATTATTTCTACAAGGACTACAGTGGGTCTACACCTTTGATGACCCACCAATACCATTATTTCTAGAAGGTCTACAGCGGCTCTGCATCTCTGGTGAACCACCATTACCGTAATCTCTACCAGGACTACAAGGGGTCTACTCTGTGATGACCTACCTACCAATAATCTTCAAAACTTCGACTGACTCTGCTGTGGGTTTGCTCTGTTGTGGCCCATTACCTGTCTGCATGTCAAGAGTCAGCACTGTCTTTCCGTTGGAAGGACAACATTATGTCTTCAAGACTGCATGGAAATCCACTACTTCCGTGTGCATTTTCTTTTACTACTCAGACTTTGAGAAAAACACTGCAATTTTACTTTGATGAATGATCAGGACTGTCTTTATGGACTGTGAGAAAATTTTAGCTTTTGACCAACATTGTATCGATAAGTGTGTGCATTTCATTTCTTTGTTATTGTAATTATGAAAAAAATTTTCAAATCTGTATTGGCCACTGCCCAAAACAATTTGTAAATTTTTTTGTGGGGAGCATGGGGGCTATGTAAGTAGGCTGTTTAAGTTTTTTTATTGGTAACGCCGCCGCCACGTAGTGCTCTGTATGAAAATCACTGGCTGTACCTTGTGCAGTCGGTGGCTGTTTGGCATTGTTGTAATACTCGCCATTGTAGTGTTGGGCAGCGGCAGCTGGATGCTAACAGCGCGTAGCGTTGCGCAGTTGGAGGTGAGCCGCCAGCAGTGGTGGACGTGGGGAGAGAGATGGCGGAGTTTTGAAATTTGTAAGAATTGGTGTCATGAACTGCTATAGATATTATGACTAGTGAGGTAAATACATTGTTTGTTCTCTATTAAAATCTTTCATTTGCTAACTATGCCTATCAGTAGTTAGTGCCTTCAGTAGTTTGAATCTTTTATTTAGCTGGCAGTAGTGGCGCTCGCTGTATTGCAGTAGCTTGAGTAACGAAGATTTTTGTGAGGCAAGTGATTTGTGAAACGTATAGGTTAATGCTAATCAGGGCCATTCTTTCGTAGGGATTTTTGAAAGTCAGATTCCGTTGTGCTAAAAATATTGTGTGTCAGTTTAGGCACAGTCGTGTACAATTGTTCTAAGGGGACGTTTCACATGGAAACAGCACCTATCGCTAACTTAGTTATGAAGCTGAAGTCTCGATATTACACCAAAGATGCGACCAGGGGTGGGGGGTGGAGTACATCACACAAATCATAGTTCGTTTAGAGGAATGTGTCATGTTTCATCACACATGAGTACGAAGTCATCGGATGCAGGAGACGTTCACAGTTAACGATCGCAAGTAGATAGTGCTTTAAATCATACATAGAACACGCGGCTGCATGCAAGTCGAACGCAGGCTATGCCACGTGATCGCAGATCCATTTAAGTTCTCTGTCTTCATGAAAAGCGTCAAATACAGTAGTGAACTCATGTGTATCACTGAGACCTCAATAGACATACAGTAAAATGCTGTCTCAACGGACCAAAATTAACTGCTCCCCTCATAGCCTTCGCTACTATGTCGACGGTTTCTCAGATTCCTCTTGCTGCAGTATACTTGATCCCATGTACAAATTGTCCTGCACCAGCCAGAAGATACGCAAGGACTTGCTCAGTTTCAAGGCATTTATATTCGGTCAATTTATACCTATTCCCCCACCTCTTTTCGCACGTCTATCTATTTTATGGCATTTCCATCATTGCGATCGTGTAATAACCTCTCGTTCTGTTTTCTAGGATTGGTTTTAAATTTAGTACAGCTGCCAACACCTAGCCAAAATTCACTGATCTGGATGCGTAGTATAGCACAGTAATCGATTGTATTCAGTCACCAACACATTTGCAGAGCATTTGCTCTGTTTCCTGTATGGCTGTATGTATGCATGTGTCTATGTGGGATCTGTGCTGTGGACGATTTAAGTTTCCAGCTGACAGTGGGAGGCCATCCGAACAGAGAGGGCTGTTGCAATGCGGGAATGTATTTGACTTAACTGTGTAGTCGTCTAGATGACCGAATAGCGAACTATTACTTAATAGTATGTGTTGTACAGCTTTCGTGATCAAGTGGGAATTTGACAAGATTGAATACGGATCTGTGTTTCCACTGGGTCATTATTCTGTTATCCTGTAAATTGTTCGGTAGAGTGCTTCTTCACATTTGACTTCTTTATTTCGCTGAAAGGAGGTCGATTGTGGAGTGTGAATCTAGCAGGTGGAAGACACGTTTGGCTGTTGTCTAGATATGAGAAAGTCATTATTTGACTTTGTAAACATTGGTTTAGACGTAAATGTATTCGGAGAGGTGATGAGTTTCTAAGTGGAACGTGAAAAACTATATAAACTTTAGCTCATAAAATGGACTTTGTCTGTTTTGGTGAAAAATAGGATGTTTATTGTGATCGGAAATGTTTTGCTTCATTGCTGGAGCGAAGTCGATGTTAAATAAATAATAATAATCGAACGCTGAACCGTGACTCTCTTCCAGCCCTGCTCGAGTGTACTATGTGACGTAAAAACAAAGCCTGTAAACGTGAGGCGTTGTGGGGCTGTGCCAGCTATGATTCGTAGGCATTAGGGACGAACAGGATGCACTCGAAGGGGAAAGAGCCGTGAGACTGTTAGCGTAGTAGCTCGATCACGTAATTTGTGATTGTACATGGATGAGAAGGCAGTATTTTCAGACGAGGATCTCCCACTGGCTTCAGTTACGGTGATTTTTTAGTAGGTGTGTGTAGTGAACTCTGACGTCCAACAGGGATAGATGGTATACGCTTGGAGCAAATAGGCTTTTCTCAACTCATCTCAGTCGAACAGCAGGATCTAGTGAGTTGAACTTTTTTCCCCTAGCCTGTAGGTGTAGTGAAGAGTTTGAGAGTTCCTGTCGCTGGTTTCCAGTGATAAATTTCTTTCCCAAACAAGATGAAACGATTTGTCAGTTTTTTGCGTAGTATTGTGGCTCTTGTGCTGTGCTATGCATATAGTTGTGTAATCAGGATAGATCGTTGTTATTAATTATGTAATTAGAATGGATATTTGAGTCAGTTTCCCGCATCTGGGGAGTTTAGAGGCGTTAGGCTTTCCACCCAGCAGAATCAGGGTTCGAGTTGTTGATAAGTTTTACTTGCACTGAGTGTTTGTGCTCTGAATTGTTTTCAGATGTTTAAACGTTGTGAGCGTCTCCCGAATGCGAGTCTAGTGTGCTAACCACTGCGCGAGATCTTAATTTACGAGTTGTTTGCGTCTTTGCACATGAGCGTCATACCTTATTTAGGAGTGCTTTCGAGGTCTGTAAACTGTATATTGTGACTCCAAGCATGTTAGGGTGAGTTTCTTGCATCATCGTAATAAATAAATTAGGTGAAATCCGTAGCTAAATAAGTTGTCCAAAAAATGAACAGAGTACACTCCTTCCTCTCTCGAGCAGCCCAGAACATGCTGATTTGTTTTTCACATCTGTTTTCCCTCCCTCCAGACCACCGACAAGTGAGTGTTTTGTATCACCGTAATAAACTAGGTGAGATATGTCCCTCGATCTATGTAGGAAATGTGGTTGGCTGACCTTGAAAAGTAGTTGAAACTAGATAGTTGAAAGCGTAGCAAACCCCTTTTTCTTACCTATGTAAAGCTTTGTGGGACTTCGGCCTCATGTAGGCCTAAGGCTGGCCCAAGCGACCTGAGTCTTCTTAGAGAAAGAGAGAATGTTTATGTTCGGCTAACGTCAACGGGTGTGAAAATAAGCTAGTCGGCTGTAGATCGTATTATCAGTGAAGGACACACACATACAGCCTGACGACAACGTGGCATATCGCGAATCGCAGCCTTTTGTGGCGGGAACGTGATACTAATGCTGTAGATAATAAATTATATTGGAATTAAATGTAAGGTCTTAGAGTAAATTTGGTGAACATTTTCTAAGATGATGTTGATCACATTTGATGGTATTACTGCTTATAATTGATTAAATAAAGAGTTACGTCCAGTTCCTAGGAAGAGTTGCCTTAGCTTAGTGGAGGTAGCTCTAGTGCATTTTATTTCCTGCAGTTTTCTTAGGTTAGTAGAGGTAGCTCAGTTGACCTATCTTCCAGATCAAAAGCCGCAGTTTTGGACAACGGCCACACTTGATGGTGGTAGTGTCTCTTATTGTTTAAATAAAGACTTGTGTCCAGAGGTGGATGAGTGAATGTAATACCCACAATGGCACCAAGAAGCATTTAATCTCACGATGGCCAGCGGTAATATAGATTTGGTTCATTAGCGTTGTTGTTGTTGTTGTTGTGGCCTTCAGTCAAGTTTGGTGCAGTTGTGATGGTATTGTTGGAATCCATACATCGCTTACCAATAGCATTTGTTTTGTTAGACAGCCAAATTCAGAACGGTGTGACAAAGTAGTAGGATCGTGTGGAGGTACTTCAAAATTTAGGCACTGTGACGACAATACAGGTGATGTTAGTGTTTCACATGCCGGCTTGAGTATCAGAACTGCCATAATTTTTTATCAACCGTTTGATGTGCCTGCTGAACACACTACGAGAGAAGTCTCGACTTACGGGATATAATAAGTAATATCGCCGAGAAATATTCCAATGCTCATAGGTTCCCTACGACGAACGGCACGAGACAGTCAAAAGTTGATCTAGAACGACATATTGCGTCTTGTGCTGTATTGTATTGTATTGTATTGTATGTTAACCGGGGACCTAGAAACGACAGAGAGACTCCGTCCCCGCCGCAGCCGCAGTGGTCTACAACCCCACGACGACTACCGCAGTCAACTCACCCCTCCGCCGCCCCACACCGAACCCAGGGTTATCGTGCGGTTCGGCCCCCGGTTGACCCCCCAAGGAACGTCTCACACCAGACGAGTGTAACCCCTATGTTTGCGTGGTAGAGTAATGGTAGTGTACGCGTACGTGGAGAACTTGTTTGAGCAGAAATCGCCGACGTAGTGTGCCTGAGGCGGAATAAGGGGAACCAGCCCGCAGTCGCCGAGGCAAATGGAAAACCGCCTAAAAACCATTCACAGACTGGCCGTTTCACCGGACCTCGACACAAATCCGCCGGGCGGATTCGCGTCGGGGACCAGGCGCTCCTTCCCGCCCGGAAAGCCGTGCCGTCTTACATTAGTGTGTGCAGATATCGGACCATAATCACTTATGGCGGGCGACTCCGAAGATGCGCAGGATGCAAGGCAAAGCATCACGCTCGCGCCCAATGTATATGGAAGCGCGTGGCCTAGCTGCCAGCTCGTATGTCCTACACCGCTGACTTACGCAACGACTGTCACTGGACAGAAACCCCGACCCCGTTTACGGCAGCGACACCGGATCGCATTATCACCGTAAGAGAGATTCCAATGGAGACCACGGACACTGAGGAAGAAGCTTGGTTCAAGAGATCACATCAGACCAGTAACTGACACCGATGAAAACACTAATGTATCATTCTACGTAAATTAAAGTTGGAGGTTGGAGAAAGGAAAGGAACTGTTGATGTCAGCTGCATCAAGACTTTATGCGGAATCAGCGGTGACGGGTTAAAATGTGCTCAGGACCTGGAATGATCGGATACAGTCAGCTTCAGGCTGGGTGGAGACAAGGCGGGCAGGGGTCGAAACCCGAGGCCTGGCCACGATGCCTCCCCACCACAAGTCACTGAGCTGGTCACTCACATGGACTTGGTACTAAGTTGGTTTTCTTTATTGCATGTCTTTTATTATTTTTATTTTTTACATTTTTGAAATTTTGTCTTTAATTTGGTCGTTATTTGTTTAATGTTAAGAAAACTTTATAGACATAATTTTCCCCAGTTCCGAGACTCAAAAGGAAACAGATATTTTCTCTTGGAAGAACAAGGGAAAAAAACTAAGACACTCATTCCTCTGACGATTAAAGACAACGAATATCGATAACGTGGAAGCCTCTCCAATGAGTATTTACCCTATACAAGCTAAAAACAACTGTGTCGGGATCGTCACATCCGACTACACAGTGGGCGCAGTGTCTGAGGAGCCATACAGTCGAATTAGTCGTGATCAGAGAAAAAACGGGAAACTGCGGACACAAAAGAAGTGCAACCAAAGAAGCAGCTTTAGTTGATCGGTAAAAAAAGCCAATTGTCGGCGGATCCAGTGCTAATGTTCTCGTCGTCGAGAAACAAGCCTGTGTGGTAATGTATCAGGTTGATGACACGTGTCGCAAAGCCCATTAGGACTGAGACCATTGCGATGGAGGCGTTCGTTGATGGGGATCAGATTGTGAATTACCCAATCATCGAGAAGATAGGAAGACCAACGCAAAAACAAACTGTTTATCAGGACACCAATGGTGTGGCCATTTCACCTGGAGATAATATTACTTTGAGCACCTGTGCCAAGGAACCGTAACGCACCCGGTCAAATGCCTTATTAAAATCAATGAAGAGCAAGGCTCCAGAGACAGAAGTCGCTGCAGCCACCGAGACAAAGTCGGGACATTCGATTAAAGAAGTCAAAATCGTGCGCCCAGACACACAGCTTTGGTGGACAGCAAGAATTTTCACTGCGCCCGGGCGACAGTTTTGTAATCGAAATTAAGTACTATCATGGGACGGAATTTGCCAGTGTCTAGATGTCCGGTTGTCTTGGAATTAGAAGGATTTTACCAATCTTGAAGGGCTCACGAATCAAACCCCACCCCCGGATCACCTTATTTACCAGTAATGTAATGGTATCCCCTATTAGAGACCAAAATGTTGTGAAACATCCCCTTAGGAAAATTTATGAATTACCGTGCTTTTAAACCTCTTACGTTATTTGATTTACAAACAGCTGCGCAAAACTGAAAGTAGTCAGACATTTCTCTCTTTACTTATTCGGATCATCACTAAACTGACACTTTTTTTTTTAGTGCAACGAAATCTGACTTTCAATTATCCCCACAAAATAATGGCCCTGACTAACAATAACCTATACCTTTCATGAATCACTTACCTCACAAAAATAGTCGTTACTTAAACTACTACAATACAGCGTGCACCAATACTGCCAGCTGAATAAAAGATTTTAACTACTGAAGGCACTAACTAAAGATGGGCATTGTTAGCAAATGAAAGATTTTGATAGAGAACAAACATTGTATTTACCTTAATAATGTTCAAAAGTCATCATCTATATATCAGTTCATGATATCGAATATTACAGATTTACTCTTTCTGATGGACACAAGTCCAGATAGTCCGCTTTCAAAATTCTGCCATCTCTCTCACCACATCCACCACTGCTGGTGGCTCACCTCCAATTGCGCAACGCTACGCGCTGTTCACAACCAACAGCCCAACACTGCAAAAGCGAGTATTCCAACAATGGCAACCCGCCACAGACTGCACACAGCACAGCCAGTGATTTTCATAAAGAGCGCTACGTGGCGTTACCAACATAAAAACCTAAACGGCCTACTTACAGTGTACATAAAATTCCATAGGGATAATATAGAGGCTCGACGATTTTTGCAAAGGAGAATCAACGATAATATGCGATATCGCAAGTATATGTGACATCGCAAGTAAAGTCACTTGAACAGTTAATGCGGGACTGACCGCGCAATCCAGGAGGAAAGTAAATCCATCAGGGTCAATCATATCAGCAGTAGATACATCATAAAGGTCAGTAAAGTAATTACAGATCCCTCTGGATATGTCACGTTGGGATGTCAATATGTGACCATCGGTGTGAGTACGGGACGTAATACATGCTCGTTGTCGACGCGTCCGCAGCCGGAGGAGATGATTTGAGGTGGCCAGTTCATCCAGTAGAAAGGAACGGGATTCTGATCGATCCAATTATTTCCTCTTTAAGTGAAGAAACTTAGCCTTAACATGACGGACATCCATAGTCCTTAAGGAAGCATGTCTGGCACCGTCACGAAGTTGTCGAAAGACGGAATAATAAAATTCCTGGATTCGACTGAGATACCTCGCCTCCTCAGCGCCGTAACGCATTAACGCTTTCGAGTGCAAAGGTCTGGCATTCCCTGACCACCGTTCCATAAGAGAAGGATAACGATCCAGCGAACGAAAGCTACGGGCCCAATCCTCTCAAACGACGATCTCGAAGGAAAAGTCCTTTAAGAGGAACGTGTTCAATATCCAGGCGTGGCGATACAGTGTTACTGGTTGCCACACATAATTTAAAGTTACAGCATCGGCACAGTGATCAATGGAACAGATAGGTATCACGTATATCGCTAATAACTATCCACATAGCTGGCCTGAGTGGCCTTGCGGTTCTAGGCACTACAGTCTGGAGCCGAGCGACCGCTACGGTCATAGTTTCGAATCCTGCCTCGAGCATGGATGTGTGTGATGTCTTTAGGTTAGTCAGGTTTAATTAGTTCTACGTTCTAGATGATTGATGACCTCAGGAGTAAAGTCGCATAGTGCTCAGAGCCATTTGAATCATTTGAACTATCCACATAAAGAGTCGGAGAGAAAAAAGCGATCGAGGCGGCTACTCTAAGTAGCTGTAAAATGCTCATGCCTGACGATAGTAGTATATTGAAGTGGTATATTGCATCTCGTATTTGCGAAGTGCGCACTGAATAGTGTAGTTGCTTACTGAATTTAAAATTAGGAGTCTGATCCACAGAACGCAAAACACAATTAAGATCTCCACCTAACTGCAGTTTCGGCGGAGTTTTACTAAATAAATAAAATATATCCTCTTTATAAAAACGAGCACTATCTATGGAACGATCAGATCCTGAAGGCCATAAGATAGAATCCAAGTAAGACCACAAAAAGTGCAGCCTATTCCTGGACCGTTATCAAGAACTGCGAAATCACTCAGTGGTTTTCCCTATCTGTAAAATAACACCGTACCAGTAGATAGTTCAGGAACCACATTAAAGAAAGTAGAAAAGCCAGGAATATAAAAATTGATAAATAACACTTCTTACAAATATATCACATCTGAACTTGAATCGTAAATAAATTGTTACAACGCCCCAAGTAGAAGCTCTGAACTCTGTTCACATTCAAGGTAAGAAAGGTATAGGCCTGCATCTATTAATTACCATAACCACGCAGTTTATTACTTATAGGTGACCTTAACAGCCCATGGCAGAGTCAACGGATGAATCTGAATTTAAAAAGGCAGATCCCTCTCCTCCACCCTCTTTCTTATTTTTTCCTGTTTTCGCAACGCCACGCTCTCAGGTTGAAAATGCTCTTTGTTGTCGCTGTGCAGAGAGGCGACTGCCGCCTGGGGCAGCGTGGTGCAGTAACAGGTACAGAGGATCCTCACACTCTTCCACAGGTGGGCGATGCAGCTGCTGGGAGTCAACGGAAACGAAAACTGACGCTACGTCTTTTACCGTCACCACATGTTCCGCTGTCCCACTTGTGGAGATCTGGTTCTCATCAGCAGCGGCCTGTGGCAAGCCTTCCCCATCCGGTTATAGAGAAGAGGAGTGGGAAGACGCTACAAACTCAGAGATGTCTGGGAAGTCCGTAGATGCAGTACGGAGTTTCGAAACAGGTCATTCCTCATGTGTTTCGAAGAGGTGGCCTTGTTCTCGGGAGTCTGGTTGGGAGGAGTGGCGGACGCTTTCGAATCTTGAACAGCAACTGACATGTTGTCATCCGGTGTAAACTAAGGGAGGGGAGAGGCCTCCAACGGAATCCTTTCAGTAGAGCGGAGAATCGAAGAGGAATCGTCTGACTCCTTATCATCTTGCGCCCGTCTATGCTTGTTTTGAAGTGGAGGAGATGGCGGCGCAGAAGCAACAATGACGAAGTCCCTACGCGAGGTTAACGGCGGAAATGCACTCTTTCGTTCAAACTCCTAAGTTTCGTTCGTGATTTTGCATTCCACGTTTTGTTAACTGTGTAATGCTTCTTAATACCGTTGGTATCCCGACAGGCATTTTCTTTTGTTTGAAGAGCCACTTACAGCTGTTGGTCGGTTCAGTTGAGTGTTAGCTTTCGTTACTACAGCATCGCATCAAAGTACATCGTAAAGTACACCATCTCGTTTGTGAGTTGTCGCAGCTTCTCAAAAGAAGCGACTTATTTTAAATGTCCTCTGTGCTGTTTAGTTTAAACTCCTACATTTGGTGCGTGTTTGTCTTTTTATCAAGCACAATGCCATGTTTTGATAAGTATTTAGACTAAGTTTCCTCTGCCGTTAGTATGGAAGGAAGCGATGATTGCTGCGTTCAGATATCAGATGAGTTGGCAACCCTTCGCTAGCAGCTCCAGGCGGTGCTAGCTCTGGTCACGAAGTTTAAGGCTGTTTCTATTGGGCATCATTGTGGGGACCGGACTTGGGAGTCCAACGAACGTCCAGCACGTCCCATGTGTTCACCGATCGGTCCACTACTGTGGACGCCCCAGATTCTGTCCGCACCTAGGCCGGCCCCTCGCCTATGGTCGAGTGGGATGGCTATCCCAGATGTGGGTGGCACAAAAAGACTTTCTAGGTAGCCGATCGGAGTGCCTCTCTAGTTTATTTTACCAACAGGTCTCGGGTGCTGCCTGTGTCTGATAAACATCCTCAGCCGCAAGCAGTCGCTTACCATGTTTTAGGGGAAGGTTCTCGGCCTCCGAGACATGGAAAGTCACAGAGGGTTGGATTACTGCTAGCTGGGAGCTCCAACGTTAGGTGCATAATTGGGCCCCTAAGGGATATGGCTGTCAAGCACGGGAAGGAATCCAATGAGGACTCTGTGTGCATACCGCGACGAGTCATTCCAGTTGTGGGACAGGTGATTTGGAATGCCATGAAGAGCACACAGTGCAGACACCTGCAGGTGGTGGCTTATATCGGTACCAAATGTGCGTGTCGCTTTAGATCAGAAGAGATTCTCTCTGGTTTCCGGCGGATAACTGAAGCGGAAAGACTGCCAGTCTTGCTTTCGAGGTGAAGGTGGAGCTCACCATCGGTAGCATTGTCGACAGGACTGGCTGCGTAACTTTGGTACAGGGCTGAGTGGAGAGTCTCAGTCAGAGACTCAGACGGTTTAGCGACGGTGTAGGCTCCATGTTCCTCGCCTTGGGCCATATGGTGGTACGTTTTTTGATTCAGCTTAATAGGTCACTATCCACACAAAGTGACTACAGGGTAAACGGGGGCTGTGTAGAAGGGACTGGGCGGTTATTTAGGTTTAAGAATCTCGGGAAACTACAGAGAGGGCACCAGTCTAAAAGTATGTAGTTTAAACACGGGACGAGGGCGGCCCCAGCAACAGTCGGTACCGTAGTTATAAACTGTCGTAGCTCTGCTGGAAAAGAAACAGAGCTCCAAGTGCTAACAGAAACCACTGACTCTCAAATCATTATAAATGTGAAAGTTGACTAAAACTGGAGACAACTTTAGTCGAAATTATTGCAAAGGGCATATCCATGTTCAGAAAGCAACGATTAATGCAGTTAATGTTAGAGTGTTTATCGATGTTAGAAGTAGTTTGCCTTCTTGCGAAATTGAAGTAAGTTGTTCCTTTGAGTTAGAATGTGTAGATGTTATACTCCGATGATATACTTGCTGTACATTTAAAGAAGACTTGAGTTCCATTTCAAATAGGTGTCCCACTCCTAAAATTATACACTCCTGGAAATAGAAATAAGAACACCGTGAATTCATTGTCCCAGGAAGGGGAAACATTATTGACACATTCCTGGGGTCAGATACATCACATGATCACACTGACAGAACCACAGGCACATAGACACAGGCAACAGAGCATGCACAATGTCGGCACTAGTACAGTGTATATCCACCTTTCGCAGCAATGCACGCTGCTATTCTCCCATGGAGACGATCGTAGAGATGCTGGATGTAGTCCTGTGGAACGGCTTGCCATGCCATTTCCACCTGGCGCCTCAGTTGGACCAGCGTTCATGCTGGACGTGCAGACCGCGTGAGACGACGCTTCATACAGTCCCAAACATGCTCAATGGGGGACAGATCCGGAGACCTTGCTGGCCAGGGTAGTTGACTTACACCTTCTAGAGCACGTTGGGTGGCACGGGATACATGCGGACGTGCATTGTCCTGTTGGAACAGCAAGTTCCCTTGCCGGTCTAGGAATGGTAGAACGATGGGTTCGATGACGGTTTGGATGTACCGTGCACTATTCACTGTCCCCTCGACGATCACCAGAGGTGTACGGCCAGTGTTGGAGATCGCTCCCCACACCATGATGCCGGGTGCTGGCCCTGTGTGCCTCGGTCGTATGCAGTCCTGACTGTGGCGCTCACCTGCACTGCGCCAAACACGCATACGACCATCATTGGCACCAAGGCAGAAGCGACTCTCATCGCTGAAGACGACACGTCTCCATTCGTCCCTCCATTCACGCCTGTCACGACACCACTGGAGGCGAGCTGCACGATGTTGGGGCGTGAGCGGAAGACGGCCTAACGGTGTGCGGGACCGTAGCCCAGCTTCATGGAGACGGTTGCGAATGGTCCTCGCCGATACCCCAGGAGCAACAGTGTCCCTAATTTGCTGGGAAGTGGCGGTGCGGTCCCCTACGGCACTGCGTAGGATCCTACGGTCTTGGCGTGCATCCGTGCGTCGCTGCGGTCCGGTCCCAGGTCGATGGGCACGTGCACCTTGCGCCGACCAGTGGCGACAACATCGATGTACTGTGGAGACCTCACGCCCCACTTGTTGAGCAATTCGGCGGTACGTCCACTCGGCCTCCCGCATGCCCACTATACGCCCTCGCTCAAAGTCCGTCAACTGCACATACGGTTCACGTCCACGCTGTCGCAGCATGCTACCAGTGTTAAAGACTGCGATGGAGCTCCGTATGCCACGGCAAACTGGCTGACACTGACGGCGGCGGTGCACAAATGCTGCGCAGCTAGCGCCATTCGACGGCCAACACCGCGGTTCCTGGTGTGTCCGCTGTGCCGTGCGTGTGATCATTGCTTGTACAGCCCTCTCGCAGTGTCCGGAGCAAGTATGGTGGGTCTGACACACCGGTGTCAATGTGTTCTTTTTTCCATTTCCAGGAGTGTAGTTATTGGTGACAACACTCTGCGCTCGATATGCTGGCGAAAATGAATGTCTGAAGTCGGTGGTGGGCATAAAATGTCTACAATGGTAATGAATGCTTTGTCAGAAAATTATTTTGAACAGTTTGTTCAAGAGCCCACTCGAGGTGCCAATGGTTGCGGAAACATGCTTGACCTCTTAGCAACAGAGAATGCTAAAAAATAAGGATCATCATGACGAATAGAGGGATTTCTGACCACAAGGTAGCTCTATCTTGCCTGAATACCGCAACATCAAGATCCCCCAAAAATTAACATAAACTATATCTGTTTACAAGAGCAGATAAAAGTTCGTTTGATGCCTTCCTAGGAGACACCTCCATTCTTACCAATCTGAGTATGTAAGCGTATATCAGATGTAGTTTACTTTCAAACAAATAGTATAGACGCCAGTTTGGAAATATATACCAAATAAATTAATAAGAGATGGCCCCGATAGTACGAAAAACAAGTCAGGACATTGTTGCAGAGGCAACCAAAAAAGCATGCCAAATTTAAAAAAATGAGAAATCCCAATATTGGTGAAGTTTTACAGAAGCTTGAAATATAGTACGATCTTCAATGTCAGATGTTTTTTATAGTTTCCACAACGAAAATTTGTGTCGAAATCTTGGAGAACACCGAAAAAGATTCTGGTCGTCTGTAAAGCACATTAGTTGGAAAGTGCAATAAATGCTTTCACTGCACGATAGCAGTGGTAATGTTATTAAAGACAGAACCACTAGAGCAGAGTTATTAATCAGCGCTTTCTGATATTCCTACGCCAAAGAAGACGAAGTAATTATTGCAGAATTCAACTCAAGAACCACTGACAACACCAATAATTTAGATGTCCTCGGCGTATCGAAGCAGCTTAAATCAGTTCCTTTCATAATGCACTACTACAACAGCTCTATATTTATAAAATCATACATAAAGGCTTTCTGGTCGAAAGATTCGTATCTAGAAACTAGAAAGTTGCACAGGCCACACCAGAAATTGAGTATGATTAATCCACTTAATAGCAGCCTTCTACGCTAATGCCGATTTACAGTATGATTTTGGACCATATACTGTGTTGGAACGGAATGAGTTACCTCGAAGAAATCGATTTATTGACGAACAGCCATCATGGATTCTGAAAATATCGCTGTTATGCAACGCAGCTATCTCTTTATTCTCAAGAAAGAGTGAGTGTTATCGACATACTGATTCCATATTTTCTAACATCCAGACCTGCTTTGACACTGTTTCTCAAAGGTGCCTTCTAATCAAATTGCGTGCCCTCAGGTTATCTACTCTGTTCGTGACAGGATTCGTTATTTCGTCTCAGAAAGGTAACAGTTCATAGTAATTGAAGGAAAGTCATCGAACAAAACAGTACTAGTATCTAGCGTTTCCCAAGGAAGTGTTGTAGGTCCTCCGCTGCTCCTGATCTATGTAAACGATTTAGGAGACAATTTGAGAAGCCCTCTTAGACTGTATGCTGATGCTGCTGTCATTTATCGTCTTGTAAAGTCTTCAGATGATCAAAAACATTTGCAAAATGATTTAGTCAAGACATCTACACTCCTGGAAATGGAAAAAAGAACACATTGACACCGGTGCGTCAGACCCACCATACTTGCTCCGGACACTGCGAGAGGGCTGTACAAGCAATGATCACACCATGGCTCAGCGGACACACCAGGAACCGCGGTGTTGGCCGTCGAATGGCGCTAGCTGCGCAGCATTTGTGCACCGCCGCCGTCAGTGTCAGCCAGTTTGCCGTGGCATACGGAGCTCCATCGCAGTCTTTAACACTGGTAGCATGCCGCGACAGCGTGGACGTGAACCGTATGTGCAGTTGACGGACTTTGAGCGAGGGCGTATAGTGGGCATGCGGGAGGCCGGGTGGACGTACCGCCGAATTGCTCAACACGTGGGGCGTGAGGTCTCCACAGTACATCGATGTTGTCGCCAGTGGTCGGCCGAAGGTGCACGTGCCCGTCGACCTGGGACCGGACCGCAGCGACGCACGGATGCACGCCAAGACCGTAGGATCCTACGCAGTGCCGTAGGGGACCGCACCGCCACTTCCCAGCAAATTAGGGACACTGTTGCTCCTGGGGTATTGGCGAGGACCATTCGCAACCGTCTCCATGAAGCTGGGCTACGGTCCCGCACACCGTTAGGCCGTCTTCCGCTGACGCCTCCAGTGGTGTCGCGACAGGCGTGAATGGAGGGACGAATGGAGACGTGTCGTCTTCAGCGATGAGAGTCGCTTCTGCCTTGGTGCCAATGATGGTCGTATGCGTGTTTGGCGCCGTGCAGGTGAGCGCCACAATCAGGACTGCATACGACCTAGGCACACAGGGCCAACACCCGGCATCATTGTGTGGGGAGCGATCTCCTACACTGGCCGTACACCTCTGGTGATGGTCGAGGGCACACTGAATAGTGCACGGTACATCCAAACCGTCATCGAACCCATCGTTCTACCATTCCTAAACCGGCAAGGGAACTTGCTGTTCCAACAGGACAATGCACGTCCGCATGTATCCCGTGCCACCCAACGTGCTCTAGAAGGTGTAAGTCAACTACCCTGGCCAGCAAGATCTCCGGATCTGCCCCCATTGAGCATGTTTGGGACTGGGCGAAGCGTCGTCTCACGCGGTCTGCACGTGCAGCACGAACGCTGGTCCAACTGAGGCGCCAGGTGGAAATGACATGGCAAGCCGTTCCACAGGGCTACATCCAGCATCTCTACGATCGTCTCCATGGGAGAATAGCAGCGTGCATTGCTGCGAAAGGTGGATATACACTGTACTAGTGCCGACATTGTGCATGCTCTGTTGCCTGTGTCTATGTGCCTGTGGTTCTGTCAGTGTGATCATTTGATGTATCTGACCCCAGGAATGTGTCAATAAAGTTTCCCCTTCCTGGGACAATGAATTCACGGTGTTCTTATTTCAATTTCCAGGAGTGTATATCGTGCAAAAAGTGGCAGTTGATTCTAAATAAGGAAAATTATGAAGTATCCGTGAGAGAACTAAGAGGAATCCACTAAATTTTGCTTACTTGACAGATCATAGAAATTTAAAGGCTACAGTGTCACCACTGTCACTTCTAGAAAGGACGCATACAAGTCAATAATAACAGGATAGAAGCGATCAAGTTTAGATATTACATCATACACAATTATAAAAAAGGACATTAGAATTGTACCAAGGAAGGAGGCAGTTCTATTTATTTTACAACATGGACCTCATTTTAACAATTTTTCAGTCGGAAAGATGATAATTACTTGGCTTATGTTAATACTTAACTGTAATTTATGTATGATTTATATTTGTTTTTAAATCCCTAATTTGAGGTTTACAAGAAAATCAATGGAAAATAGAAAGCATTGTGGACGGCGAAGAGATTTTTATATGGGAAATGAATATTCGATTTCCGAAGTAGCGGAAGTCGATACCGAAAAGGGAAAATCTGAGACATCAAGGAAGGGCTGAAGGGAAGGAAGTAGCTTGCAGCCCCCGCCATCCCAAAGAAAGGAGAGGAAATGACGGCGTTGGCAGAGAATGACATGCCTAGTACTTTCCTTGATCTAAATAATTCTGGGGGATTGCCATCTACTCTCATCTACACTGGGACACTTACTTCGACCTAGGTTTTTTAGAGGTATGTTATATTTTGCTCGCAGTATCATGTCTCCCAACCAAATACGTAGGAAACAAAAATAGGAATAACCTAAGTTAGACCGATCACATTGATAGTATTGTGGGTAAGGCAATCAAAACATTGCCATTTGTTGGCAAAACACTGAGAATATGCAACAGGTCAGCTAATGAGATTGCCTACACAACACTTGCAGTCCTCTTCTCTATTATATCTTTGTGGTGTTGGATCAGCATCAGGTAGGATCGATGGAGCACATCGAAAAGGTTAAAAAATGGCAGCTCGTTTTGTACTGTCGGGAAATAGGGGAGAGGACGCCACGGATATGATGCGAAATTTGCGTGGTAACCATTAAACCAAAGGAATTTGGTATTGCTGCAGGAACTTCTCACGAAATTTCAGCTACCAGCTTTCTCCCCAGAGTTTAAAAATCCTTTTTATTTTTGGCGCCAGCTCCCATAGGGCGGGATGGTCATCGTCATAAAATAAAAGAAATCTGTGCTCACACTGAAAGATTTAAGTGGTCGTTGTTTTTCCAGCGCGCTGTTCATGACTGGAACGGTAGCAAATTGCATGAAGGTGGTTCGATGAAGCCTCTGACAGGCACTTAATTGTGAATTGCTGAGTAATCATGTAGACGTACGTGAAATCTTGTGCTACTTCCTCTTCCATTTCTGTAACATTCCGTTCAACTCCATTTCCCTTGTATAGCCCTTCTTTATATTCCTTGCACCTGCAACCTCTCCTTCGTCTTCGCAAGTTAACTATTGATATTCATAGCCGGCCGCTGTGGTCTAGCGGTTCTAGGCGCTTGTCCGGAACCTCGCTGCTGCTGCGGTCGCAGGTTCGAATCCTGCCTCGGGCATGCAAGTGTGGCTTGGCTTGGTTAGGTTTAAGTAGTTCTAAGTCTAGGGGACTGATGACCTCAGTTGTTAAGTCCCACAGAGCTCAGAGCCATTTGAACCCGTTTTGATATTCATACAGCTGCTTCGTTTGTCACCAAAGAGCCCTTCAGTTTTCTATAGGCGGCATCTACCCTGTTCCTAGTTATTCATGCTTTTACATCGTTGTATTTCTCATGTACTCATTATTGCTTTATCATTTTGCCTTTCGGTCAATCTCAATTTTTAGCCGTCTATATTGCCTTTGTGTGCTTCATTTGCTCCATTTTTACATATTATTCTTTCGTCAGTTTATGTTCAATATCTCATACGCTATAGAAGGATTTGTATTGGGCAATGTCTTTCTGCCTATTTCATACCCTGCTGCGTTTACTATTTAACTCTTCAAGGCTCTCCATTTTGTTTCTTTTGACTCCCTCACAATGTTTCAGTTAGTCGTTACCTAACCTCTCCTTTCTATTGTCATCAACTTCTTGATCATTCAGTTTATCCAGATACCATATCCTAAATTTCCAACTATTTTGCACTTGCTTCAGATTTAAACCTTATAACTAATAAATTGTAAACCAGAGACCATACCTGCTCTTAAGATATTTTATAGTTTAAAATCTGGTATTGGAACCTCTGTGTTACCAACCATTTAAAACTTTCCTGTGCCTCCAGGTCTCTTGCACATATACAGACTTCTCTTATCATTTTTTAAGAGAAAAATTCGCGATGATTAAATTATATTTTGTGCAAAATTCCAGCAGGCGGCTTTCTCTTCCATTCCTTTCTCTCAGTCCATGATCTTCTGCTACTTTTCGTTCTGTTCTTTTTCCTATTATCGCTTTTCAGTCCTCTTTCATAATGAAATTCTCCCTTGACTAACAGAATAAGTTCCCTTATCTTATCATACAGTCTTTAAATAGCTTCATTATTCGCGGACTTTCTAGGAATATAAGCTTTTACTGTTGTATAGGTGTTAGTTTCGTGTCTGTCTTAGCTGTGGTAATGCATTCATTGACATGTTCGTAGTAGCTTACCTGATTTTCTATTTTCTTAGTTATTATTAGACCTACTCCGGCATTATCCTATTTGATTTATATTTGTAACACTGTACTCATCTGACCACAAGTACCGTTCTTCTTGCCGTCAGATTTCCCGATTTCCCGATTTCCCACTATATCAAACTTTTACCATTCAATTTTCTTTTTTAAATTCTGCACCTTGTCTACACAATTAGAAGATAAAACATCACTCGGTCGCTCCCTTGTGTTCCAGTTTTGTTTTTCGTGATAAAACCAGCCATCACAGCGGTTCCTGACTGGTGCAATAAATAGCTTCTTCTTCTTCCTGAAAAGTTTAGCTTCTGCAGGTCGTTCACAGAGCCTCTTCCAAGCTTCTATTTTCTCTCGCATTCTACCATACATCGTCTCCTCTCACTGCAGTACTCTTCTGTTCACGTCATCCTTCACCTGGTCTCTCCAACTTGTTCGTTGCCTCCCAGTTGGTCTTCATCTAGATTCTCTCCGTCGTAGGTCTCTCCTTGGACATCTTTCCCGTCCTAACTCTGTAATGTGACCAAACCATTTAAGACTATTTCTCTACATAGATTCTTTTAAGTGCGTGATCTACAGGGTGTTCCATGTTGTTTTATTCCCTATACTGCCCCTTCTCGTACTACCCAGGATCGCTAGCATAAAGCGTATCTCTGTTGCTTGTATTCTGATGAGATCTTTCTTTGTCGAAGTCCAATGTTCTGCCCCCGAGGCCATGCAGATTTATTGTATGGTTAAATGATGATGGCGCCTTCTTGAGGAAAGTATTCCGGAGGTAAAATAGTCCCACATTCGGACGTCCAGCGGTAGTATTCAGGAGGACGTCGTTATCAGGAGAAAGAAAACTGGCGTTCTACTGATAGAAGAGTGGAATGTCAGATCCATTAATCGGGCAGGTAGGTTATAAAATTTAAAAATGGAAATGGTTTGTTTAAAGTTAGATATAGTAGGAATTAGTACAGTTCTTTGGCAGGAGGAACAAGACTTCTGGTCAGGTGAACACAGTGTTATAAATACAAAATCAAATAGGGGTAATGAAGGAGCAGGTTTAATAATGAATACGAAATATGAATGCGGATAAGCCATTACGAACAGCATAGTGAAAGCATTATTGTATCCAAGATAGACACGAAGCCCAAGCCTACCACAGTAATACAAGTTTATATGCCAAATAGCTCCGCACATGGTGAAGAGATTGATGAAATGTATGAGGAGATAAAATAAATTTTTCAGATATTGAAGGGAGACGAAAATTTAATAGTTATGGGGGGCTGGAATTCGACAGTAGGAAAAGGAAGAGAAGGAAAAGTAATAGGTGAATATGGAATGGAGGTAAGGAATAAAAGAGGAAGCCGCCTGGTAGAACTTTGCACAGAGCATAACTTAATCATAGCTAACACTTAGTTCAAGAATCATGAAAGAAAGTTGCATATGTGAAAGAGGCCTGGAGACGCTGGAAGGTCTCAGATAGATTACATAATGATACGACAGAGATTTAGGAACCAGGTTTTAAATTGGAAGACATTTCCAAGGCAGATGTGGACTCTGACGACAATCTGTTGGTTATGAACTGTAGATGAAAACTGAAGAAACTACAAAAAAGGTGGGAATTTTAGGAAATGGGACCTGGATAAACTGAAAGAACCAGAGGTTGTAGATAGTTTCAGAGGGAGCATTAGAGAACGATTGACAAGAACTGGGGAAAGGAATACAGTAAAAGAAGAATGGGTAGGTTTGAGAGATGAAATAGTGAAGGCAGCAGAGGATGAAACAGGTAAAAAGACGAGGGCTAGTATAAATCCTTGGATAACAGAAGAAATATTGAATTTGATTGATGAAAGGAGGAAACATGAAAATGCAGTAAATGAAGCAGGCAAATAGGAAAACAAACGTCTCAAAAATGAGATCGGCAGGAAGTGCAAAATGGCTAAGCTGGGTTTGCTAGAGGTCAGTTGTAAGTATGTAGAGGCATATATCGCCATGGGTAAGATAGACACTGCCTACAGGAAAATTAAAGAAACCTTTGGAGATAAGAGAACCACTAGTGTGAATATCAAGAGCTCAGATGGAAACCCAGTTCTAAGCAAAGAAGGGAAAGCAAAATGGTGGAAGGAGTATGTACAGGGTCGACACAAGGGCGATGTAGTTGAGGACAATATTATGGAAATGGAAGAGGACGTAGATGAAGATGAAATGGAAGATATGATACTGCGTGATGAGTCTGACAGTGCACTGAAAGACCTAAGTCGAAACAAGGCCCCAGGAGTAGATAACATTTCATTAGAACTACTGATAGCCTTGAGAGAGCCAGACCTAACAAAACTCTTTCATCTGTCGAGCAACATGTATGAGACAGGCGAAATACCTTCATACTTCAAGAAGAATATAGGAATTCGAATCCCAAAGAAAGCAGGTGACGACAAGTGTCAAAATTACCGAACTATCAATTTAATAAGTCACGGCTGCAAAATACTAACACGAATTCTTTACAGACGAATGGAAAAATTGGTAGAAGGCGACCTCGGGAAAGATCACGTTGAATTCCATAGAATTGTTGGAACACCTGAGGCAACACTGACCCTACGACTTACCTTAGAAGGTAGAACAAGCAAAGGTGAACCTACGATTCTAGCACTTGTAGACTCAGAGAAAGTTTTTGACCATGTTGACTGGAACACTCCTTTTCAAATTGTGAAGGTGGCAGGGATCAAATAAAGTGGGCGAAAGGCTATTCACAATTTGTACAGATACCAGATGACAGTTACAAGAATCGAGGTGCATGAAAGAGAAGCAATGGTTGGGAGTGGAGTGAGACAGGGTTGTAGCCTATCCCCGATGTTATTCAGTCAGTATATAGAGCAAGCAGTAAAGGAAACAAAAGAAAAAATCGGAGTAGGAATTAAAATCAATGAAGAAGACATAAAAACTTTGAGGTTTGCCGATGACAGAGACAGCAAAGGACCTGAAAGACCAGTTGAAGGGAATGGACAGTGTCTTGAAAGGAGGATATAAGATGAACATCAACAAAAGATAAACGATGATAATTGAATGTAGTCGAACAAAATCGGATGATGCCGAGTGAATTAGCTTACAAAATGAGACACTTAAAGTAGTATATGACTTTTGATATTTGGGGAGCAAATTTACTGATGATGGTCGAAGTAGAGAGGATATAAAATGTAGACTGGCAATGGCAAGGAAAGCGTTCCTGAAGAAGAGAAATTTGTTAACATCGAGTATAAGTGACAGGAAGTATTTTCTGAAACTATTTGTATGGAGTGTAGCCGTGTATGGAAGTGAAGCATTCACAACAAATAGTTTAGACAAGAAGAGAATAAGTTTCGAAATGTGGTACTACAGAAAAATGCTGAAGATTAGATGGGTAGATCACGAAACAAATGAGGAGGTAATGAATAGAATTGGGGAGATGAGGAATTTGTGGCACAACTTGACTAGAAGAAGGATTAGGTTGGTAGGACATGTTCTGAGACATCAAGGGATCACCAATTTAGAATTGGAGTGAAGCGTGGAGGGTAAAAGTCGTAGAGGGAGACCAAAAGATGAATACACTAATCAAATTCGGAAGGATAAAGGTTGCTGTAAGTATTTGGAGATGAAGAAGCTTGCACGGGGTAGAGTATCATGGACAGCTGCATCAAACCAGTCTCTGGATTGAAGACCACAACAAGAACAACAGATCAAAACCGGCAGATGATATGACTTGCATATCGTGATCTTTGCTTTTGGAGATATTATACAGTTTCTAATTATGTCCAATACAGAATACCAAAAGTTCGAACAATTTTCTAGTCTCTCTGAAAATGCGTCCTTGATATTTCCTCTCTTCGTTAATTTACTTCCTAGTACCTGAAAGTATCTTCTTCTTTAATAAGTTTTTCATTGCAACATGTATCCTTCATTTTTCATTTTCCTGCTGATTTTCATTACTTCACTTTTCGCTAAGCGAGTCTTCATGCCTGCTTTTTCACTTACTCGCTCCAATTTCTGCTCGTTTTCTTCCCAACTCTTCACATCCTCTGCATATGCTATGATTTTCATATTAACTCTTGTGACCCTTGGCGAACTTTCCGTGTGATGTTGTCCACGACGATATTGAATTGCACTGGCGAAAGCACACTTTCCTGCTGAACGCCAGTGTCCGTCATAAATTATTTTGTTTTCTTTTGGTCTGTAATAGCACGATTAAGGCATTTTTTGTACATGTTTCCGATTATAAGTTTCCATCCTTTTACAATACCAGTATATTCAGATCTTGCCATATTTCTTCCCATCTAACAGTGTCAGAAGGCTTTCCTATATCTACGAATGTATCTACTATGTTGAAAGGGTCCTATAGTCCCCTTGCATTATCATTTTATTTGCTCTCCAGTGCACTTTGCATTCTACAGAACAATTCGGGTGTTTTCGTGGCTAAATTTCGTACCAGAGAAGACCGAAGCCATAGCCTATTTGTTTCTACGATTTGCAACCATCATATGACTGTTATGTTGGCTCTTTTCAGACTTGCCACTGCGTCTATAAGCCCATTATAAGTCTTCCATGTTTTACATGTAACCCAACTCATGACTATGGTTCCATAAAATGTTTATCCCTTAAGTGATTCTTTAGTTTCTCCAGGCGTATTTCATGACAAAAAAAAATCTCGGATGAACATTACATCCGCACACCTGATTATGGCACAAGGTCGATTGCCGAAATATTGTGTCCTTTCTACACCCACAGCAGGCTGTTCATCCGAGATTTATTTCTTGTTTATCCCCTGTTCTCCTATTCCAACACTCTCTGGCATGCGCGATTGAATGAATGTGGGTGTACTTCATTTTGCTGCACGGTGGTTTAGTCTGCTGCAGAGAATCAGCGGTAGTCTTACAGAATGGCCAATCCTTGTAGTTTTAAGGTACGCAAAGAGGTTTGTTCCCTTTGTGTCAAAGCTACCGGTGTTAGGTTGGTGGCGGAAGCCTCATCTCTGGGCTTTCCTGGCCACGGGGTTGTGTTGGAGAAATTTTAGTGTGAGAAGGGCAGTTTGCCTCCCCATCTCCGAGGGTCGGCAGCCTAGATCTCTTCGAATAAGGGTGAGTTGATTTAACCGCATGGAGCTTTGTCTCATAGTGAGAGAGGAGGTTTTAGTTTTTAGCCTCGCATTTTGTCTTACAAAGATTTTTTGCTGGATCGCAGCAAGGAATGCAAGGCTTTTGCAGACTTTCAGTTTGATTCCTAATGCAGACTTTGGTCCGCCAGAACAACGTAGCACATAGGTGTTGCATATGTTGAAGCGATCTCACCTAGAAAGTGCGCCCTCGATTCAGTGTGAATGTTTGTGTGTCTGCGACTGCTTATGTATACATTCTAATCATCCTGAATCTTGATAATTTGTTCCATTATTATATGTCCGTTGGAAACCTACCACGTCGGTTAATATTAGAGTTTGTTGGCCCTCTGCCAATACCCTTTGCCTATTCAAATGTGCCCTCTGTAAAGTTTTAGTTGTTCTCGGCTGCGTGGTTTAATGTGGCTAAATATTGGCCACGGTATGTAGAAATTGTGTCTCCGTTAACCACGTGGCCACACGAGTTAACTGTAAGCCTAACCTTCCGATGGCCCCCGCCTCTGTCCTAGAGTTTATTTATTGCTCCGATTTTGGAATATTACATATATCCTGTCCGGATTATACAATTACATTTGGGTTTTGTAATTTCATGTGAAGCGCGTAAGCGTGTATGTGTGACTCTCGTTGATGCTGTTTCTCGAAACCGAGGTTCAACTTTAAATGCAACCGTGATGCTCAGATTTACTCTTTTATTTAATCATTTCTCAACACAGCGGAACATACCTCCTAGCTTCATTGTACGTTGTTCTTTGAGTGAATGTGGGTCTCAATGCGAGTATTAAACCTTTCCTGTCACCCTTTAATTAAGACACCGATTCTAAATTAAGGGATTCTGTTGTGAATCGTATAGCATTTCACAAGCAAATGTACGTAGCTGGCAGGCAACAGCAGTTATATAGATGTCTTATATCAATGTCTTAAGAAATAAACAATTTTGTTTCAAGTCTTTTCCAGTGTACCGATGTTAAGTCTCCTTTACCTACGCCATTCACCTTGTAGTTTCCTTGTTAGCCCATCAATAGCGTTACCATGCTCACAGGTCCAATAATTAGTGTTCCCTTTTTATGTAAAACAAATTCTTTAGAACAGATCTTGTTTTCAGAAATGTTGCTGCAAGTTGGTCTTATTCACAGTGTTCACACACTTTTTACTTTATTTTAATATTTGATTCATGTAAACAATACCTGGATAATATTAATAGTTGATTCCCATTTTTATGAGTGACATTATAATGAATGTTGTCTTATGAGTTTTTATGCCTAAATTAATTAATTTTCCAACTCAATCGGGCTTTTTGTTTGTCGTGAGGCCAGAGTTGGTGTAGATCCAATCTTTTACTTTGATTTTAATGACAGATATCATTTCCGTTTGCGTGTGGCTCTTTTAGTCATCAGGATATAGCTCAGGGCTCCACTCACTTTATGAACACCACTTAAGTGCACGTCACTTACGATGTCTTTCGCGAATTCTTGTTTCTTGTCTCCAGCTTGTCTGCTTGTAAATATAGCATCTATAGTTGATCTTTCTGACTGATGATGGTCGAAGTAGAGAGGATATAAAACGTAGACTGGCAATGGCAAGGAAAGCGTTCCTGAAGAAGAGAAATTTGTTAACATCGAGTATAAGTGACAGGAAGTATTTTCTGAAACTATTTGTATGGAGTGTAGCCGTGTATGGAAGTGAAACATGGACAATAAATAGTTTGGACAAGAAGAGAATAGAAGCTTTTGAAATGTGGTGTTACAGAACAATGCTGAATATTAGATGGGTAGATCACATTACTAACGAGGAGGTATTGAATAGAATTGGGGAGAAGAGAAGTTTGTGGCACAACTTGACTAGATGACGGGCTCGGTTGTTAGGACATGTTCTGAGGCATCAAGGGATCACCAATTTAGTATTGGAGGGCAGCGTGGAGGGTAAAAATCGTAGAGGGAGACCAAGAGATGAATGTTGAGACTTTCTGTGGACTTCAAGGCAACAATGAATCCACAACTAGTGATTATAACTTTTTCTTTACCCCGCCCGGAAGATCTTTTTGACAAACTGTGCCCGGGTAAATATTTTTCGAAGTTGGACCTAGCAGATGCGTACTTGCAAATACCGGTGGACGAAGAATCCCAGCGCGTTTTGGTGGTTAACACGCATCTAAGCACGGAAACGACGATGCGTTGTCCAGCTTGCCTGTTGCTGAGTATAGGGCATTCGATTCCTCCGAACTTGCTTGCATGTTCATTGATGCGGAAACCGATGACGTGGTCGAATCGTTCCAGATTGATCTTCGTCGTGTAGCTACAGCCACAGCTGCCGACCCTGTCCTTGCTCCCGTTCTGCGTTTTGTTGCTACGCAATGGCCCTTGTCAAAGTCATGGATCGGGGACCCGTTGGTACGACGATTTTTTTGCTCACAAGGAGAGACTTTTTGTACGACGTGGTGTTTTGCTGTTGAGTTCTGATAATGATCAGTCCATGGTCGTGGTACCACGTTCGTTACAGTCCTCTGTCTTACAGCTTCTCCACAAAGGACATTGGGGTATAGTGAGAACGAAACAACTTGCTCGTCAGCACTGTACTTGGTTCGGAATCGATGCCGCGATTACGAATATGTGCTCTTCTTGCATGGTGTGTGCCGAACAACAATCAGCACCACCGCGGAAATTCTTTGCATGGCCAAAAGCCACTTCCCCTTGGCAACGCTTACACATCGATTTTGCTGGTCCATTCTGGAATGCTCGATGGTTGGTTGTGGTAGATTCATTCAGTAATTTTCCTTTTGTTGTCCGGATGTCTTCCACGACGTCATCTGCCACCATCCAAGCGTTATCCGCTATCTTTTGCATTGAAGGTCTTCCACAGACTCTTGTTTCCGACAATGGCCCACAATTCATGTCGGCAGAATTTCGGTCATTCTGCAAGGCCAATGGTATTCAACATCTGACGTCCGCGCCGTTTTCGCCACAGTCAAACGGTGCCGCTGAACGTTTGGTCGGGACTTTCAAATCACAGATGTTGAAGTTGAAAGAGTCGCATTCTCGGGAGGACGCGTTATTGCTCTTTTTGTCCTCGTATCGCTCTCAGCCCCGAGATGGTCGCTCGCCGGCTGAGTTGCTCCACGGTCGCCCTCATCGAACCTTGATGTCTTTGCTACATCCGCCGCATCAGGTTCCTGTGCAGCGGCCGACACCTGCTTTTGCTCCAGGCGACTTTGTATACTATCGCCACTACCGAGGTTCACGGCGTTGGCTCGAAGGGCGCATTCTTCGCTGCCTCGGACGCTATGTATCTGGTTTTGGGGGCCTCTGGTGAGGTGCGTCGGCATCTCAATCAGCTGCGCCTTTGTCGTCGCACGGGATCTGCAGCTCGCCGTCTGCCTTTAGCGACGGTGGCGTCCGGTCAGCGCCCTGTGGACCCATCTACTGGCTCGCCTCAGCCCCAGGTGTTACCGACGCTGCCTTCCGTTTTGACCAATGGCGACGCGCCGCCGCCACCGCCGCCGCCGCCTGTTCTCCCGCCGGCGACGCCCGCAGTGGCCGCGTCGTTGAAACCGCCGGGCGCCTCCCTGGGTCACGCGCCGCCGATCGCTTCCCGTGACCAGCTGTCCTCCAACATGGAACTCTTGCCCGCTCCGGACCATACATATATCGTCTTCGCCCGTCGGATGCCCCGGCCAGATGGAGGTCGACCCTTCGGCCCTTCCTGTCTCTCTACGGGCGCATACACCGCATGATGGCGTGCACCCTGGAGCAGCTTTTCAGGCGTTTCCTCGCTCCCCGCGGTCCGAATGGCAGGGTGCGGGTGGCACAGCCTCGCCTGTTGTTAGGCTCCCCACCTCGTCGCATACGTCAACATGCGGTCCTCCCCACGGCGAGCGGAAGCCTTATAGCACAACCGTACGCCGATTTGCGGGGGAGGAATGTGGTGTCACCGCCAGGCACCACACTTGCTAGGTGGTAGCCTTTAAATAGGCCGCGTTCCGGTAGTGTACGTCGGACCCTCGTGTCGCCACTATCAGTGATTGCAGACCGAGCGCCGCCACACGGCAGGTCTAGAGGGACTTCCTAGCACTCGCCCCAGTTGTACAGCCGAGTTTGCTAGCGATGGTTCACTGACTTCTACGCTCTCATTTGCCGAGACAATAGTTAGCATAGCCTTCAGCTACGTTATTTGCTACGACCTAGCAAGGCGCCAGTATCCGTACTATTGATATTGTGAATCATGTACCATAAAGAGCGACGTTCTCCATTAATGGATTAAAGTTAAGTATTCCACCAGCTACGTCCGTTTTTCTCAATTCTAATTCCCTTGTCATGTTCCAGACCTCACGCCAGCCTGCGTGAGCTAAAACGCGTGCATTTCGGCCTCCTTTAATAACACGGTTGGCTCTCCTGCCAGCCACAACAATGAATACACTAAGCAGACTCAGAAGGATTTAGGTTGCAGTAGGTACTGGGAGATGAAGAGGCTTGCACAGGATAGAGTAGCATGGAGAGTTGCATCAAACCAGTCTCAGGACTGAAGACCACAACAGCAGTTGATCTTTCAGGTCGAAATTCTTTTGGTTCTTCTCTAAATTGTGGTTCTGTATTATTCTTTATATTCTGTGTAAAATACGCATGCAATGGCACAGTAGTGGTGTTCCTCTGCAGTTCTCACAGAACGTCCTATCACCCTTACTAAACGTAGATACAATAATTGCCTTTGTGCAGTCATCAAGACTCTTTCCATATGACCATGCTATATTAATCATTCCACACAGCCGCTGAATTCCGATAGGTCCTGCTGCTTTAATCATTTGCACTGATATTCATCTACTCCAGACGCTTCGTCATTTTTCATTCCTAATACAGTTTTCTCTACATCCAACATCTGCAGATCTTCTCTTTCTATTTGCTCTTTGATGGTGCTATTTCTTACGTCTACCTTTATCTCGACACGTATATTTGTTTCATCCTGTCCTTCATACAGCTTTTTGGAAGTATTCTTTCAATATTTTCAAAACTTCTTTCCATATGGGTTTTCCCTCTTTG
The DNA here is from genome assembly GCF_023897955.1 of Schistocerca gregaria. Lineage (NCBI taxonomy): Eukaryota > Metazoa > Arthropoda > Insecta > Orthoptera > Acrididae > Schistocerca > Schistocerca gregaria. Next base: position 549,614,211 of record NC_064931.1, read on the forward strand.
TTAATGACTTCTAAAGTGACTTCTTACTGCTGCTCTCTGTTACCTAAAATTCAATATAATATCTTCTTGTCATCGTTAAAGTTCTCCTCTACTTATTTTGTGAGTTTTTACCAAGGCCTCTTCTTAGACAGTGCTATCAATTTCCTTGCTGCCCTGCTTATCCGTTTCCGATTGTCTCTGTTACGTTCTGTTCTGGACAGCTTCTGCAATTCTCTCATTCCACCATCGAGTTCTTTTGTATCTGACTTTTATTCATGTCATTCCCCGTGTTTATTCGACTGCCTTGAATAGGGTCTATTTGAACGCACTCAATTCTTCCTCTGTATCCTACCTCGCATCTTCAGGAAGCTGTGTCTTAAATTTCTCACTGTACACTCCTTGGCGTTCTTTATCTTTAAGTTTCCTCCATTTAATTTTTGCTTTTCTTTTGCCCGTGTATGTACCTTTCCTGAATTTCTTCACTGTCCCAACCAGCAGCGTATGGTTTCAATCGAGATTAATGCTTGCTATCACTTTCATTTCTGTTAGCACCTTCTGGTTTCTTCAGTTATTATCATACAGTCTGTTGCGGATTTCTGTTTGAAATTCCATCTGTATCTGATAAACTTGTACCAATCTTTTTTCTTATATGATCTGTTACCAATATTCCACTTACTTCTCAGACATGTCTCTAGTAATATCTCAGCTTCCCCATTTCTGTGATCTTCTCTGCGGCTTCCTATGATTGTTTCATATTCTCCTCTATCATTCCCGACTCTAGCACTGAAGTCCACTATAATCACGGTCTTGTTATATGTTTTCAGCATCTTCCAGTTTAGTGATAGACTTTTCCTTCTCGACTGTTTCGCTTCTTATCTGAGGAGCATGAGCGTGGACTACAGAAGGAATATTTTCTTCCATCATGATCTCGAGTTTAATTATTCTATCACTTACATTTCCACATTAAGTGCTTTCTTCGCCTGTTCTTTAACTACTATTATTGTGACACGATTTCTTCTTCTGTCCCTTCCTGACCACAACACCCACATCCACCATATCATATTCGAGCACCTTACTACCGTTCCCTTTGTTTCTTACCTCACTTAGTCCCATTATCGGTAAGTTCCTTTCTGTCACTAACCGTATGATTTGCTGGGTCCTGGTATCCTTTTCTACGGATACAACATTAATTATCCTAATTCTTGTACATTTTTTGGGCAAAACTCCCTTTCTTCGGTATCACGTTGGACGTCGTACCTTGCAGATCTACTCAAAGGCCTTGTCACTTTCTGTATTGGTTTGGCTCCGAGGTTCCTTTGATTGTTGAAAGCAAATGGGGTATCCACTACTTGATTTCTCTGTCTAGAATAGCTTCACCAGATCCCCGATGACCGTCACTTTTCGAGGTTCCTGTAGGTCTTCAGGCCTTCAGTAGTGGCCTCGTGCCACACACAGCCCAACAGTACTGTGCAGTACAGGCAACCTCCTACTTCGTGTCATTGTGCGTTTCTCACGACGTGGACGAGGGTTGGACTTGTGGGAAACCAGCGGAATGTTCGGAAAAAGTAATGTCTGGGGTTTCCCTTTGCTTTCAGCCATTCACAGTGCCAGTTTAGCAAGTCCATGTTGGATAATGTTACAATGACGGATCAGTTTATCATTCATACACGCTGCTACATTTTCCGGAGTCGTTAGAAAGTCTGTGATCTCCGCAGATACTGATCCGTTGAGGTTAAACCTACGGCACAGCTATCTGTATCGTTGAGGTTCGCAAGCCAGCAAGATTTATAGTTCTTTCACTCATTAAGAGACAGATATAAATAACTGATTCTTAAAATACGTTCCGGACAAGTTATGAGGAATAAAACTTTTAAATAGTTGAAAACACTGGAAAACACAAACATAATGGACAAAAAACATGAAAGTAGAGAAAAACAGAGAAAAAACAGATGAAGAAAGAATACGAAATAAAAGAAAAACCACAGTCGAAAAAAGTAATTAGAACTGCCTCGAATGTGAAAGACGCTAGTCTGTCGTGATAAAACGTCACAGATATCGAACGCTTTAATGCGATAAACGTATATGCGTGCAGAACTCCTCCAGTACCCTATCGGTTCACCTCTACGTTGGGTACAGGTGGTCATAGCACGGTAAGAGACCGGGTACTGGTTGCTAGCCTGCGGTATTTGCTTCAATTGTTCCTCTATATCCAATACGCGGTGGCATTGATGCAATGTTGCGCGGAATTTCTGTGACAACGGCCCAGCGTGTGGGCGCGCATTGTGCCGGTATATAATAGATCCTGAAAGCTCTGCTGTGAGAGTCGCAGACCCTTGTACGTGTCAGACTTGCCCACCTTTGGCTACCCCACAGTCAGTGATGAATTGAGCCTCGTGTCTGCGGTTCCGTCATCAAAGGGCACGTTGGACTACAGCTCACTTGACCCAGGCAGACTTCAGCGATGAAGCGAGCTTGCGTTCCGGCGGTTGCAGCTACCGCTTACGTTTCCACTGACTAGATTCCGGATAGTCTATTTATTCCCTTCCTAACACACTTAACTTTCATATCGAATACATTTATGTAACAATATTTGCTCTCGCGTGAATGATTAAGAGTAGCATTAAATGACCACCAGCATTTTTGTGTCCTTAACACTGAAATAGTGATACTAACTTCCTTAATAGAAGTGACGTCATTTGGGTTCCATATAATGATCGAAGTGAGGAAAATCCATTGATCTTAGAAAGTGAGAAATCGAGCAATCTTAGAGCTTCATGTATTGAACCTCATGAATGTATGGTAATACAGTATCATTTGTTTCACTGCGTCACTTTAACACCAAATTCTTGGCTTTCCTACAAAACTGGTGACTAAAAATTTCAGAATGAGTTTTAAAATCTGGAAATGAGTCATTTGAGTTAAAAGTAAAAGAGCAGATCAGTGTCTGGAGAAAAATGATTTATTTCCTTCCTGCATTATTTCAGTGGCAGACGATGCCAAACATCATCAAGTTGGATAGAGCTTTATAAGTAGTAATCCCATTTCGCGGTTCAAAGAGCAAATTATGGGCTACAAATGTATTCAAAATTGTGTTTTTTTTTTCTTTTAGCGCGTTGACTGCTTCATAAAACATAAGCACATGTCAGTCTCAACGGTAAAACTCAGTAATGTAGAACTATTAAGAGGACAAACTTCTACACGTCAAAGACATCACACATTAATACAACAACTATCAAGCATGTTGGATATTACAGTCTAGAACGATTGAATTATTCACGAAGGGAAAAGGGAGGAACTAAAGAAGCATGTGATTCTGTATAGGAGTTTGCTAATGCCGAAATAGAAAAGGCAATGTGCTGTATGAGGACTGGATAAATGGAACTGGTTGAAAAAAAAGAGAAGGAGTACGTTACTGATGCGACATAAAAGATATTATGGGCGTATTAGAGGAGCGTAAGTCAGCAGCACAAAACTAGGAAAGCCACAAAACAAACTCTCAGCGGTGCAAGAAATGACATTGGAATAAATGAGGACAGAAAATTGGGATTAAACATTTCATCGATGACGAGATACATACACTCCTGGAAATTGAAATAAGAACACCGTGAATTCATTGTCCCAGGAAGGGGAAACTTTATTGACACATTCCTGGGGTCAGATACATCACATGATCAAACTGACAGAACCACAGGCACAGAGACACAGGCAACAGAGCATGCACAATGTCGGCACTAGTACAGTGTATATCCACCTTTCGCAGCAATGCAGGCTGCTATTCGCCCATGGAGACGATCATAGAGATGCTGGATGTAGTCCTGTGGAACGGCTTGCCATGCCATTTCCACCTGGCGCCTCAGTTGGACCAGCGTTCGTGCTGGACGTGCAGACCGCGTGAGACGACGCTTCATACAGTCCCAAACATGCTCAATGGGGGACAGATCCGGAGATCTTGATGGCCAGGGTAGTTGACTTACACCTTCTAGAGCACGTTGGGTGGCACGGGATACATGCGGACGTGCATTGTCCTGTTGGAGCAACAAGTTCCTTTGCCGGCCTAGGAATGGTAGAACGATGGGTTCGATGACGGTTTGGATGTACCGTGCACTATTCACTGTCCCCTCGACGATCATCAGAGGTGTACGGCCAGTGTAGGAGATTGCTCCCCACACCATGATGCCGGGTGTTGGCCCTGTGTGCCTAGGTCGTATGCAGTCCTGATTGTGGCGCTCACCTGCACGGCGCCAAACACGCATACGACCATCATTGGCACCAAGGCAAAAGCGACTCTCATCGCTGAAGACGACACGTCTCCATTCGTCCCTCCGTTCACGCCTGTCGCGACACCACTGGAGGCGGGCTGCACGATGTTGGGACGTGAGCGGAAGACGGCCTAACGGTGTGCGGGACCGTAGCCCAGCTTCATGGAGACGGTTGCGAATGGTCCTCGCCGATACCCCAGGAGCAACAGTGTCCCTAATTTGCTGGGAAGTGGCGGTGCGGTCCCCTACGGCACTGCGTAGGATCCTACGGTCTTGGCGTGCATCCGTGCGTCGCTGCGGTCCGGTCCCAGGTCGACGGGCACGTGCACCTTCCGCCGACCACTGGCGACAACATCGATGTACTGTGGAGACCTCACGCCCCACTTGTTGAGCAATTCGGCGGTACGTCCACCCGGCCTCCCGCATGCCCACTATACGCCCTCGCTCAAAGTCCGTCAGCTGCACATACGGTTCACGTCCACGCTGTCGCGGCATGCTACCAGTGTTAAAGACTGCGATGGAGCTCCGTATGCCACGGCAAACTGGTTGACACTGACGGCGGCGGTGCACAAATGCTGCGCAGCTAGCGCCATTCGACGGCCAACACCGCGGTTCCTGGTGTGTCCGCTGTGCCGTGCGTGTGATCATTGCTTGTACAGCCCTCTCACAGTGTCCGGAGCAAGTATGGTGGGTCTGACACACCGGTGTCAATGTGTTCTTTTTTTCCATTTCCAGGAGTGTAATTCGAGACGAACCATTACCTCGGAATGATTGTTCCCGAGTTAGGAAGTCAGCCGTCACCTTGTCGAAAGAAATGTTGCACTATTAGCCTGCAGTGATTTACGGAGATAAGGGTATCCTAGTTGTGAATAGCCGGACATGGATTTCAATTCTGCTGCTGCTAAATGCAACAAAAGGCATAAAGAACCTAGAATCAATTCAAAAGAGTTTTGTAATAAGGAAATGACGGCTGTTTCTCTCAACGAGCTCAATAAAAGTCAATATACGAATGCAAAGAGGTCGGTACTAAACGAAAGATAGAGAAATGTCTGCATTTAATTCTAAGGCTGCTACTACCTTGTACGCCAATGCAGTATGCATGGTATTTGCTATTATTGTTAGCTACTCGCAGTCCAATTCAGTTTTCGTGTTGAACAAGGAAAAATTACAGATTGCATAACTGACTTCATTTCTTTTAATATTATTATCCTTTAACAAGTGACGTGCAGTACCTGAACAAAAGTGTCCGGACGTCATTGAAATGCGGAATTTATCACTAGGTGCCACAAGAAGCGGACCTGCCAGAATAAAACGAGCCGGGGAATATTGAGTTCTCAGTAGAGAAGCAATGAGATCAGAATGGGTCGATCAGCAGAGCGCAGTGAGGTCGAGAAAGCTATATGACGTATGTCAGCTGAGTAACAAATCCATCAGGTGCATTTTCACCGGTCTGAATCTGTTTATGTCAGCTGTTGGTGATGTGTTTATGAAATGGAAACGCGAAACAACAATCGTAGTTAAACCAACACCAGGCAACCCCATGGACTGACAAACAGGGACCGTCGAAGATTGTGGAGGTAGTGGTAGAACAGTGCACTAAATCAGCTGAAGAAACACTCGTTAGTTCCACAGTGCCATCAGCAGTCTAGCTAGTACAATGGCTGTGCACATGTAATTAAAAAGAACGATGCACAATGGTGGAACAGCTATTCATAAGCCATGAATTTCTGTAGTCACTGCTCAGAGACTCTCGATGTGGTATAAAGAGCAACGTCAACTAGACGATGAATGACTGAGGACGAGTGATTTGGTGTGATGATAGACGCTATACCGTGTGGCAATCTGAGGAAAGGGTTTTGGTTTGGAGAGTGGCTGAAAAACTTTACTTCCCAAAATGTGAAATGAGAACAGCGAAGTACAGATGAGACGGTGTTACAGCGTGGAGGTGTTCTTCGTTGTTAGGGTGTGGTGTCGTTATTATGATTAAGAAAATGCTAAATGCGGAACGATATAAAAATATTTTTTTCAGTATTGTGTACTTGATGCACTAGAGGAGCAAATCGGGAACGATGTTTGATTGTATAGTCCTGACAATGCAACCTATCATAAAGCAGATTGTATGAGTCCAATGGTTTGTGAACAATAACATTCCTGAACAGGACTGGTCCATCCATAGTCCCGACCTGAAAACAATGGAAAACATTCGAGATGATTTTCAACGTCAACTAGGCTCCAGACCACAGCCTCAAATACCACTATCTTCTATCGTTGCCCCTTTTGACGAAGAATGGGCTGTAGTTCCTCCACAGTCATCCAGACAGCTCACTGAAAATGCACGAGCAGAGTTCATGTAGTCTTGAACACGAAGGGTAGACACACTTGATATTAATGTCTACTAATAAGCATCCATATACACTGAAGAGTCAAAGGAAGTGGTACATTTGCCAAAAATCATGTAGGCCCCCCGCGAGTACGCATAAGTGCCGCAACACGAAGTGGCATGCACTCGACTAATGTCTGAAGTAATGTTGGAGGGAACTGACGCCATTAAGTACGCACTACTGTCCATAAATCCGTTAGAGTACGAGGGGAAAGAGATCTCTTCTGAACAGAACGTTGCAAGGCATCCCAGATATGCTCAGTAATGTCCATGTCTGGGAATTGCCGAAGTCCATTGGAATGCATAATGGACATGAATGGATGCAGGATGCTTACGTACGTGTCGCCCGTCACAGTCGTATCTAGACTTATCAGGAGTCCCATATCACTCCAACTGCACACACCCCACACTACTAGGAAGCCACCACCAGCTTGAACAGTCCCCTGCTGACATGCAGGATCCATGAATTCATGAGGTTGTCTCCATACAGGTACACGTCCATCCGCTCAATACAATTTCAAACGAGACTCGTCCGACCAGGCAACATGTTTCCAGTCATCAACAGACCAATGTCCGTGTTGATGGGCCAAGGCCAGCCGTAGAGCAGCCATCAAGGGTACACAAGTGGACCTTCGGGTCCAAAAGCCCATATCGATAATGTTTCGTTGAATAGTTCGCACTTGGACACTTTTTGGTGGCCCATCATTAAAAGCTGCAGCAATTTGCGGAAGAGCTGCACTTCTGTCACGTTGAACGATTTCTTCAGTCGTCGTTGGTCCCTTTCTTCTAAGATCTTTTTCCGGCCGCAGCGATGTTGGAGATTATATTTTTTATGGGATTCCTAATATTGACGGTACACCGGTGAAGTGGCTGTACGCGAAAATCCTCGCTTCATCGCTACCTCCGAGATGCTGTGTCGCACTGTAACACCACTTTCAAACTCTCTTAAATCTTGATAAAGTGCCTTTGCGAAAGCAGTAACCGACCTAACGACTGCGCCAGACACTTGTTTTCATGTATAGGCATTGCCGACCGCAGCGCCGTGTTCTGCCTGTTTACATATCTCTGTATTTGAATACGCTTGCCTATACCAGTTTCTTCGGTGCTTCAGTGTACAATTTATCACATAGTGTACATACAATCAGCAATCCGTTAGCCAGCTGGTGTGGCCGAGCGGTTCTAGGTGATTCAGTCTGGAACCGCACGATCGCTACGGTCTCAGGTTCGAATCCTTCTTCGGGCATGGAGCGTGTGTGATATCCTGAGGTTAGTTAGGTTTAAGTAGTTCTAAGTTCTAGGGGGCTGATGGCCTCAGATGTTAAGTCCAATAGTGCTCAGAGCCATTTGAACCATTTGTAATCCTTTATCTGTCTTGGTGTAAGTCGAACGTATTACAAAAGGCTGCCTGCAAGTCCTATGTGCAGAAGAATCTCCTGGTGTCTGGTGATAGAACGCTTCCGAGTGTTCCTGGATGTGAATTTTGATATAGACTGAGACGTCACAGACATACTGGTTGTCGTTAAGAAAAAAAAGCTTTTGAGCGAATCAGGAGAAGAATCAACATGTATGCTCTTGCTAAGTCAGCAGAGTTGTGTTAATAACAAACTCAAAATAGCTGCCCATAACTACATTTCCCTAAAAAAAGGTGCTCCATAAATAAATCTGTCGACTTCAAAGTGGAAGGAATTTCTTTTTATAAGGGACAGACAATAATAAAACAGTTTAAGATTCGCCTTAGTAAAGTATGTAAAAAAGTCCGCAAAATAATTCACAACCTCGCCCGCGCCACTACTATATAATCCACCATCGCTAGTAGTGAGACTAAACCACAGTGTCTTCTTCTCTGCCGTTGTTGAATTCTCAGCAAGCCCGTGGACCCAATAGCTGAAGTTCGCTAGATGTGTGTCTACGCTTGAAAGTATACCAGTACGTTACTGTTAGTCGTTGTGGGATTTATCCTGCTGATACATCTGTTAGGTGAAGAGCAGCATGCTGCTGCTTGCAGAAAAGTGACAGTGAGATAGTTACGCGTCACACTGGGAACAATGTTACGCATGAATTTCTAAAGAACCGGTATGTGGCAAAAGGGATTGGCACAATCATGCTCATCTTCATTGTAAACAATTCCCTTAAATTTGTGTGGTAGTGAACCTGGAATTAACCTGTACAGGTAGAAAATTTATTTTAATCTGTTATATGAGAATGGGGTACCGCAATGTTCGGTCTTGGATCCTCTGCTGTTCGTAATATATATTAATGACTTGCCATTCTATATTCACGAAGATGCAAAGCTGGTACTTTTTGCCTATGATACAAGTATAGCTATCATACCCAACAGACATGAATTAACTATCGAAATTGTACAAGACGTTTTTCAGAAAATCATTAAGTGGTTCTCTGCAAATGGGCTCTCATTAAACTTTGACAAAACACAGTACGTACAGTTCCACACAGTAAATGGAATGGCACCATGAATAAATATAGATGTCGATCAGAAATCGATAGTTAAGGTAGAATATTCAAAATTCTATGTGTATGCATTGATGAGGGGTTGAACTGGAAAAAACACACTGAAGATCTGCTGAAACGTTCGAGTTCAGCCACTTATGCTATTATCGTCACTCCAAATTTTGGTGATATACATCTCAGTAAATTAGCTTACCACGCCTATTTTCACTCTCTGCTTTGTTATGGCATCATATTATAGGGTAACTCATCATTGAGTATAAGAGTGATCATTGCACAAAAGCGTGTAATCAGAATAATTGCTGGAGCTCAACCCAGATCATCCTGCAGACACTTATTTAAAGAGCAAGAGATCTTCACTGTAGCCTCACAATATATATATTCACTTAGGAAACAATCCGAACGAATTCAAAAGTAATAGCAGTGTACACGGCTACAACACTAGGAGAAAGGATGATCTTCACTACTCAATATTAAATCAAACTTTGACATAAAAGGGGGTGAATTATGCTGCCACCAAAGTCTTTGGTCACTTACCTAATAGCATCAGAAGTCTGACAGATAGCCATGTAGCATTTAAAAGGAAATTAAAAGAATTTCTTAATGGCAACTCCTTCTACTCATTAGATGAATTTTTGAATATAGTAAGTGGGTAATTTCCCCAAACCCCACAAAAAAATTAAAAATATAAAGTATCATGTATCTTGTATACACACCTTATATTAACATGACACGTACCACATCATTACGAAGTGTCGTATTCATGATCTGTGGAACAAGTACTAATCTAATCTAATCTAATCTTCACTTGTATGAATAATCTACACAAACACTTAGATGGTACCTATTAAAAAATACTATTCAAAATTGAGGCAGAGGCCGTGAGAAGTCTCAGCTTCCTGGCTCTCATCATACACAAGAATAAAAAGAATTCGCAATACATGGAAAGTGGGGAGAGGGAGGGTTTACAACTGCTAGCGGTATGATCCACAACCCACCCAATCACTCAGCAACATGTACAGACCAAAATCGCCTGTAATGTTTATATACTTTTCATACTTTTGAACTGTTTCTGGAAACATTTTTCCATTTTGATGCTGTTACCTCAAAAACATGCTTCAGAAGGGAAGAAAATAGCTGTCCAAACTTTTTGTAATTGTCGTAAGTGAATAAGAAGGAGAAGTCATTTCGCATTAAGTGCGACACCTGATATTGTCATGTTGAAGAATTCCACCATATATTCGGTAGTTTTTCCAGATTTTATCGGCAACTTGTGGCCACTTAGTTGCTGCACACCACTGAGCAATAACTGATCTAGGATCCACTAACTCAGTCCAGTGTAAACACAGAAACGAGCGTAGCACTTCGCGAAGCACTTCGTGAAGGGCCAGTTTTTTAGGTTTCGGTTTATGTAGGACCACCCAAACAATTGTCTGCTACTTAATTTCCGGCTCGAACGTATATATCCAAATTTCATCGCCTGTCGTGATGTCAGATATATGGATTTTCCATTCCTTCGGTATATTTTATGTGTATTTCCATACGCCATTGACACGAGCATTCTTCTGAGCTTCGGTCAAGTTGTGTGGAATGAACAGGGATTGTAACTTACACGCCAGTTGCAAGGGCATCATATGAGAACGCTGTTTAAGTGGATGCGAACTGGTGACACCCGAATGTCTCACATACCTACATAATGGTAAGATAGAGATCTTGAATCCAGATTTTAAGCTACTGAACATTTTCATAATGAAATGAGTACCTCGACCGTAATTTACTGGTTATTAACAGCAGAATAAAACTGAAGAAATTAGAAAAATGGCAATAAGTTAAGAAGGCGCGATCTGGGTCAATTGAAAGAACCTGATGTTACTGAGAGTTTCAAAGAAAGTGTAAGGTAACGACTGACTGAAATAGACGAAATACAATAGAAGGCTAATGGGCAGCCATGATAAATTAAATAGCGAAGGCCGCAGAGAATCAAATAGTTAACACTCGAGACACTGAATTTGCGAAGGCGTATTAAAAGTAATGCCTCCAATTTTTTATGTGAGAGCTCTTAAGGCTTTCCCAATAAAACAAAATTATTAACTTTCTACACCTTTATTCTTCATGTCTACGTATTTGCAGCCCTATGCCGCTAGAGGGCTCCGTATCACAGCATGTAACATGCCGGTGTGTCATGTCACTATGTTTGTGTGTGAGAAATAACGTGATGCAATGGAGTTACGAATTCGAAGAGTTCCTCCACTCATGGGACACCGTCTCCTTCAGCATGAAAATTACAGATCACAAGCGAGAGATGCGGTGTCTGCAACAATCAGACCCCTGGGCTTCACTGTCTACGATCATCATCCATACCGACCTGGCTCCAGTAGGTCTTCATCTGTTTCATGAACATAAAGAACACCTTCGTGAACTTCACTTTGACAGTGATGAAGCGGTGCAAGCACAAATACTGTTGTAGCTCCGTCAACAAAGTCAAACACTGTACTTTGACGGTATCAATAAACTGAGTTTTCGTGGGCGGAAATGTTTCCGACGACAGTATGAGTACATTGATACGTCTCTGGAGACAGAGGGGTGAAAAATATGTAGACATGAAGAATAAACATGTAGAATGTTAACAACGTTTGTCTTATTTTAAAAAATTAAAAAGTTTTCACATTAAAAAATCGGAGGCTTTACTTTTCAGCACGCCTTTGTAACTCTTGGGAAAAGGAGATACAAAAGTGCACCAAAAATTGCAGGTAGACGTAAATGCAGATGTTTAAATAATGATATTTGCTAAGCAGGAAAGGAAAGAGAAAACCTACAGACCAATGGAAGCATTCCCGACTAGGTAAAATATAAATGGCACCTACAGGAAAGTTAAATAGACCTTTGGAGAAAAGAGAATTAGTTAAATGAATGTCAAGAACCCAAATTGCAAGCAAGTAGCCTACTGAGCAAAGAATGTAATGTGGAACAAATGTATTTAGGGTGGGGAATATATAACTAGTCCCGAAAATATTTATAAGACTGATGTAGAACTGTCCCTTCGTAATGAACAGAAGAATTTCTCGTCACAGGAACTTCGATGAGCCAATCGGTTGTTGTCAAATGTCTACGCATGTGCGTCTCCTGCCTGCTCAATCCCGAGTACTTCTCTGTGTCATTACGTGTGAATGAGTGAGGGAAGCAGATGTGTTTAGTGACCACTTAAATGCAGATCAAAATGATGCTCACGCTAAAACAGAGCTTGTTCATTGTCGTGTCGTATGAGAAACAAAATTCGTGGAAAACCTGTGCGTAACATTTTGCACAAGGGTTTAAGCATGGAGATGTTTTGACAAAATCTCCATGAAAATCTAAACTGCAGAACTTAATGGCGTGCAACGGACTCTTTAGTGAATAAACTGCTCGAGCGAAGGAAAGCCTCGAACAAAGTCCGAATAAATCATAACGCTATTTATCTATGCAAGTTGGACTTCCAATAATTTCCAATCTCCTTCCATTACTTCAAAGATTATTTTTCTATTTGTACATTTGTAATTGTGGTTATAGGTGACCTGCAGATAAAAACTCTATTAGCACCGTATAAACTAGAACATCACTAGTATACCTCGACTCAGTCGATCTTTTGAACTCTGTATCTCACAGTCTGTCAATCTTATGCTTTTAATTGGGTTATATGTAGTATCCACAGTGACTTTTCTGTTTTTAGGTTGACCAGTTACACTTCATATGTATGTATGACTTTGTGAACTTGTATCGAACCATTATATGCGGCGAAGAACTTACTGCGCTGCTGTTCATGTTTGTTTGACAAATAATGTGTCTTTACCCAGACTATCTGTTCCACTGTGAAGATGTGATAAGTGGCAATTTTGTCCACCCTGGCCTTCCTCTTCATGGCTCCACAACGAATATTGTTCAGTGCAATTGCCAATATATTTCGGTGCTGTACTTTTGGGATCGTTGGAAATTTTATCGCCTCTCTGATCTTATCCGGGGATGGTTTATTCTTTAGGAATGTTACTGGCGGAATTAACGTGGTGCTATGGATCATTTCACTGATAACTGTTTGAAACGGATCTAAATACGTAACCCAGGAATTATGCTTTTTATTGCAGTGCAGTCGACATAATGTTCCCAATTCCTTCATTGTCTGTTCCGCTGGGTTTATGTTTGGTGTATATCTTGAAATTTGTATGGGTTTGGTCCTATGTTTCCTGTTTCTGCCAATGTTTTGACCTATACTGTGACCCATTGTCAGACAACATTTTGGCAACTCTGCTGACTTGTTTTAAGAAATCTTGTTTAAATGTTCTTGCAGTACTGAATCCTGTTGCCTTTTACAAAGGGACAAATGTTATATACTTCGAAGTTCCCTCTACTACTACAAAAATAAATGTATGTTCCTTGCTTGCTCTTGGCAACAGTTCTATCAAATCAATTATTGCAATGTGTTTGAATTTTTCTGGAATTGTTGCATGCATGGGCGATCTGGTTTGAAATATTACCGGCTTAGCCCGCTAACAGTCTTTGCACTTGGCTAATACTTCTCTAATTCGTTTTTCCGTATTCGAAAAATGGCATGAGTCTTTTAATTTTAGGTAACACAAGGTGCAGCTCATAGTGTCTATTGCTCATATGTGTATACCAAATATATTTATTAGTTAACGCCTCTGGAAAACACAACATCCATGAATTTGTGTCGACATTTCGTCTATAAAACAAGATGTCATGCCTCACTAGATAATGTAGGCAAATGTCGACAGCGTTTCTATCTTCCCATTAATTTTTGATTCCCTAAATTTCTTGGTCTTTACTCTGTTCTGTGTCTATTTGTCTGAATGCATTTTCAAATGGCACATTTATCATACAGTAGATGTGAAATTGAGCCTCCTCATTATTACTTCCTGAGTTACTACCAACAGCTCGAGGTGACCTCGATAGGGCATCTGCTAAAAAGTTGAAGGGTCACGGTGCATAAGCTATTAAAACATCGTATTCGTGTACCATTGCTGTCCACTGAGCAAGTCTGCCATGAGTTAGTTTTGCTGTTAACCAAAACTCCAGAGCTTTATCGTCAGTAAAAACATTTGCCTATCACTCAAGTAGAAAGTTCTTAAACCTTATTATTATTATTTTCGTATCCTGAACAGTACAATAAAATTATTTACAAAATCTAATATATGTGCAATATATACACAGGATTTTGTACAAGGCAAATTGATTTTGAGGCCCAGAAATCAGCAGTCTTGTTTGCTGGACCATTTGTTGCGACAAGGACATCGAATGTACAGGATTCAGGCAACTTTGGGCAGACCAATAGGTGTGCATCATCTTGACATTCTCCGAATTCGCAGGCTGCATCTCCAGAAATGTGTCCCCATCGTTTCAAGTTTTGTTTGCGCTGTGTCACTCCAGTCCGCCGTGTGTTCAGTCTTCCACGTATGTAGGGTAGTTGGAAAGCAGCAGCAGGCTTCTCCTTTAGGTTTTGGCTATTATTCGTAATTATTTTGTGCCACCACAGCTCAATTCGGCGCGGCGAGTGGAAGGTGAAGATGTAATTGCTTCAGTTGTTTGCAGGAAACTCTTTCTGGACTTCAGCCTTGAACACGATGCTTCACTTGCAGACATGGGGTGCCTGGGATCGTTTTCCTGTTTTTTCTTTCCAACTTCTGCCGCGGTTCTTCGCCTCCTATCCGGGGGTGCTATGTGTGCCAGGTGGTAGATTTCGTCGACTCGAGTTGGTCATAGTCAACCTGTTACGATGCGGCCTGTCTAGTTGACAGCGGTATGAACATGCCTAGTAAGTAAGGAGTTCTTCCAGACTGGTGCTGCATAGTCAGCTGTTGAGAAACATAAAGCTAGAACAAATGTTCGTAGGACATTTGGTGGAGTTTCCCATGAGCTGTTAGCGAGCTTGCGTATTATAATATTTCGGCTGCAGACTTTGCGCTTGGTGTTCTCGCAGTGATCTTTGAAAGTCAGTGTTCGGCCAGGCTTTACTCCGAGGTATGTAGGGGTGAATGTATGTTGTGGATCAGGAGCTACATTAGCCTTTTCAGCAGGAGCTTCATTGTGGTCATCGTTGAGGTTTTTCAAGAATTTCCAGGCTTTAACTGCTATGCTTCATGTATAGCTGTGTCACTAGATTACACCACTTTTCCCTTCTGGAGGCAGAGTTGCCAGACATCAGCTGTTCATCTGTTTCAATTTTTTCTTCAGAAAACGGTTCTTACTTGAATAGTTGATCATATTTTTTCAGCAGTGCTTTTGAATTTATTTTAAGTCCTGAAATATGTGTAGTTCTGAATGCACTAGGGATATGTCTTCATGATATGGTTTTCACTAGGTCGACAAACTGGTCGTACATTCCTGGGATGGGTTCCACATTTTCCACTTCCTTATCCTCATCTTCTATGAAATTGTGCCACTGCGCTCTCTTAATATTAAATCGTCTCTTGAATGGGACTCTGTCTTGCACCACAGCTACTTCCACAAAGCAGATTACAGTTCGATGTTGAGAATGTGAGACTGGTTCCATAAAAACTTTCTTCGACTGCTGTACTGTATGTTCACTTACGAAGATGTTATCCGAATTATATACGGAGCGCAATCTTCCACTGTTGAAAGAGGGTGGTTTCTTAGGATCGTGTATGAGCTTCAGCTCCGTGCTTTCGGCCCAATCATCAAAGTCTTCTCCATTCTTGTCCGTGACCTTGTAGCCTCATGATGAGCTGTGACAATTGAAATCACCAGTAACCGGTTTTGTTGTTTGCGGCAGAAGTTATTTGGTTCCTTGAAACTGAAGTTTGTCTTTGGTGTTTTATACACTGATGTTATTGTGCATTACTGGACTTCGATGATCAAAATTTCTGTATCGTCTTTGGCACCAAGGCAGAAGCGACTCTCATCGCTGAAGATGACACGTCTCCATTCGTCCCTCCATTCACGCCTGTCGCGACACCACTGGAGGCGGGCTGCGCGATGTTGGGGCGTGAGCGGAAGACGGCCTAACGGTGTGCGGGATCGTAGCCCAGCTTCATGGAGACGGTTGCGAATGGTCCTCGCCGATACCCCAGCAGCAACAGTGTCCCTAATTTGCTGGGAAGTGGCGGTGCGGTCCCCTACGGCACAGCGTAGGATCCTACGGTCTTGGCGTGCATCCGTGCGTCGCTGCGGTCCGGTCCCAGGTCGACGGGCACGTGCACCTTCCGCCGACCACTGGCGACAACATCGATGTACTGTGGAGACCTCACGCACCACTTGTTGAGCAATTCGGCGGTACGTCCACCCGGCCTCCCGCATGCCCACTATACGCCCTCGCTCAAAGTCCGTCAACTGCAAATACGGTTCACGTCCACGCTGTCGCGCCATGCTACCAGTGTTAAAGACTGCGATGGAGCTCCGTATGCCACGGCAAACTGGCTGACACTGACGGCGGCGGTGCACAAATGCTGCGCAGCTAGCGCCAATCGACGGCCAACACCGCGGTTCTTGGTGTGTCCGCTGTGCCGTGCGTGTGATCATTGCTTGTACAGCCTTCTCGCAGTGTCCGGAGCAAGTATGGTGGGTCTGATACATCGGTGTCAATGTGTTCTTTTTTCCATTTCCAGGAGTGTACTTGGGTACTAACTCTATCTGCCAAAATCTCAAACATAGATCTGGCGATGAAAAGACCTGTGCTCCGTAAAATTACTGAATAAATTCCTATGACTTTTCTGGTCTATCTGTGTCAGTAACTAAGACTGTATTGCTCTGTCTCGAATCGAGCACGAGATAAATATTACCATCTTTCTTACCTACAGTCCATATAGAACTATTGTAGGTTGAAGATGTGAACTCTACTATCTAATACTCCATCATTTTATGTAATTCAAATGGTTCAAATGGCTCTAAGCACTATGGGACTTAACGTCTGATGTCATCAGTCCCCTAGACTTCGAACTACTTAAACCTAACTAACCTAAGGAAATCACACACATCCATGCCTGAGGCAGGATTCGAGCCCTGGACCGTAGCAGCAGGCCGGTTCCAGGCTGAAGCGCCTAGAACCGCTCGGTCACAGCACCCGGCTGTGTAATTCAAGAAACACTTCGTGCTTTTGATACAGCTGTATGGTATAGCACTCCGTCTTCACACCACAAGTGGCCCATCGGGACCACCCGACCGCCGTATCGTCCCCAGATGAGGATGCGGATAGGAGGGGCGTGTTGTCAGGACGCCGCTCTCCCAGCCGTTACGATGTTTTTTTGACCGGAGCCGCTACTATTCGGTCGAGCAGTTCCTCAATTAGCATCTCGAGGCAGAGTGCACCCCGAAAAATGGCAACAGCGCTTGGCATCCAAGTGCCGACCACGCCCGACAGCGCTTAACTTCGGTGATCTCACGGGAACCGGTGTATCCACTGCGGCACGGCCGTTGCCGGTATGGTATAAGGTGGCATTATTTCAAACTTGTACTGAAAATGCTTGATACCACCAGTTTTTGATAAAAATATATATCTGTATTACCCTGCAGTATTCTCTCTAACTACCGAGATAGGTTTCGCAGTGGTTAACACACTAACCTTACATTTGGAAGGACAATGGTTCAGACTGGCATCAGGCCATCTTGATTTAGGTTTTCCTTGATTGTCCTAAATTACTTCTGGGAAATGCTAGGATCATTTCTTTGAAAGGACATGGCCGACTTTCTTCCCCATTCTTCCCTAACCTGATAGGACCAACTACCTCTCTGTTTGGTTCCCTCCCCCAAACCAACCAATCTCTCCAACTCCTAATGGTCATGCTCAGAGGCATTGGATACTTTCTGTAATATTTTATCTATTTTTTGATCAATTTTGTCAATCAGTTCATGATCCACAACATCAGGTTCATCTGGCTACACATACCTTTGATGATTGTCTTCTGACACATGTCCCTAAATCTGAATAGCTAGTTGTATGTATTGACCAGGAATCTTATGACGTCTGAATCTACCTTCAAAGAAAGGACTAGCATGACCAAATGTCACTCTCCCTTTTCCCATGCCCAAAATTGCTTGTTGTTGGTTTAAAAAACCGATTACAAAATTTGTTTCTATCATGTGACCTTGCAACTTGAATGCAATCCTAGTCTGTTTTGTGACATCGGAGAAGTGAGTCATAACTGGTCCTTTGACTTTCATTTTTCGTGTCTAGAACACAGGAAGTTAACTTTCAGTGTTGCATTGATTGAATAGCTGTTCTGAAAAGCCTGTCATCTCACTCCCACTGTCAATTACTGCCTGTGGAATTATGCTACCAATTTGAGCACTAATTATTGGGTGTAGTTAATTTAGTCCATACTCTCTCATGTGACCTATTTCAATCTAGTCACACACAAGCCTTATTATATATGTACTCTTCAAAACTAAACTTTGTGGTGGAGGTACATCGATTACTTCATCTTATTTTTATCTGGATGGCTTTAAGAGTCTTTGGTGCTACAGTTTTCCATACTCTTCCGTGTGTGCTAGCGTTATCGCATTATAATCCCCTGAACTGTATGTATCGAATTTGCAGTCAGGTTTTAATCCAGCTTGGGTTTCGCCTGGTTGCTCATTGCCCTCATGAACTGTACTCACTGTGTTCTCTGTATCAAACATCAGGTATAAACAATGCAATGCCTCATTATCCTCTGTTTGTATTATTTCCATTGGTAGGACTTTAGCCTTGTCATGAGTCAAAGTATAATCAGTTGTGCCCTAACACGCTAATTGGGCTTTCGATCCTACATGTTCTGCCTTAATCACTGGTTTCTCTTGTCTGGAGTGATATGTGAGTCGATTAATTTGTTTACTGTTAACTGTACAGCCTTTCGTGGGTTGTGCTTTATGCTTCTGCACCCCCACTTCTTCAGGTAGTCAATTCTGACGTTTTCCTGGGTTAGGTGGCCTAATCTCAATCTCCGGTAATTCGTTTTTTCATTGCTGATATGATGTACTCGGATTCTGTAGTTCTTTTACTGGCCCCAGAGGGTTGTTCGAATTCGAGTAGTTCTTATTCTGTGGCTGAAACTAATTTGGTCTATTGTCAGCATTTTGACAGTTCCCATTTCTGTTATTATTATTGTTTCGGTAAAATAGACTGTTGCACACATTACTGGTTTAGCTTGGGTTCCAATTTCCTTGATTTCCTCCAGTATTATGCCCTGTATTCTGCCTTTACCCATTACTGTTGCCATAGCTTTCATTTCCTGTCCTCAGCTTATCACGGTTTTTGTCTTGGTTTCTTCGCTTTTGTACATCATCCTCGCTGAATATAAAGTTTAACTCACGAAGGATTCTCTTGGTAGCCTGCACGTTGTTTCCTGCTCTACCTACTAAGGATTTATTGTATCTTAATGGGCGTTTCATCGTACAATATAGGATTAGTTCACTGTATGGATTATCTAAGCACTGGGCTTCTTTGCCATATTCTCAAAGAATTTATCTGGCCTCTTTTCTTTCGAATTCTCACACAGTGTCCTCTGAAGCAACTCATATTTGATTCTGTTTTGTGCTTCAGGCAACCAATATAGTGACAAAAATGATCGTATGATCCACAAGTCTGAGCTACCCTTTGCATCGTTTCTACAATCACACCATCTAACTTGTACGATAATGGCCAATGTTCTAGTAAATTAATTTGAAACTTTTTGGTAAGGGCTCTTGGATGCAAGGAATTCTGTTTTCTTTGTACTGCTGAAATTTTCTTACTGTGAGTAAGTGGCCATTGTCATGTTTCGTGTTGACACCATGTGGTGTTTGTTCCAAACCACCGCTCTTCCCTTCAGTCATACCTCTATCATTCACGTCTGTGTGTTGTTAGCCATTGCGTATTGCACTCTTCCACTATCCTCTGCATTTGTATTAAACCGTTGTAACGGTACATAGTTATTCGTCTCAAGTTGAGCCAGACGTCCTATATTTTCTGTCATTGTTACTGTTATTGGATTTTGTCACATACAGCCCATGACAGGAGCCGTATTCATTCTTTCCAGTGGCAGTAGTTTTCACTGCGAAGATATCTACCAGTTGTTTGACCTCTCTGACTCTCTGCAGAATATCGTCACACAACTTGCTCACAACTTTTTGACCGTCAGCAATGTCTGTTCACATTTGTCTGTGACCTATCGTAAGTCCTTCAATCACGTCTCGCGATTCTTTCGCATACTTTCGAATCTGATCTAACTGACAGATGAGATCAGTTTCTCCTTGTTCTAAATCTCGTATGCCTGTGTTAGCCTGTGCTAACCCCCTTTCGTTTTGACGTCCTTGTGTCACCAAATCCTCTAGCACATTTTGCGTCTGACGTCTGTGTGTATACAAACCCTCTTGCACACTTGGCATTGTTTCCGCCAAATACTGCCACATTGCAAACATATTATCGGGTACGTTGGTACCTTTCCCGGCAGTCGTTTGATGGATCATTCTCTCTTCTGTCTTTCCTGCACCATTTACTTAAGTTCTGAATAGAGTGAAATTGCACTGACATCATTCGCACATCGGAATTTACGTCTCTGTCACAATCTGCCTCTTCGACGTTCTCACTGTCAGCTCGTTGATGTGAATGCCTTGAACCTGTCTCAGTTTCATGATGTGACATCGTCGTTGCTGACTCGTGCAATTCACGCAACTGTCGTTGCTGGAATACATGCCTGAAACCTTTCCGCTCGTCTATCACCTGTCTTTGATCTGGCCCATGTCCTACAATCATTTCCGATCTGTCTAATCATCTCTGAGCTTCGCGCCGTTTACGGGTCTGACTTCATGTCAACATGCGATAATATGACTTAACACTCCTCCAAAGCAACATACATAGTCCTGGATGAATTCTAGAATGCCACGCAAAATTTCTCTAAGTCAAATTCTGAAATTCTGTGAAGGATGATTCGATCAGAATCCAACAGACACCAACAACGATGTGACAATCACGTGTGCGCCAGCAAAACACAAATAAATGTTATCAAGAATAATAATTATTGAATTTTTAAAAAAAACTTTTGAATAAAACATTTTTCATTACAAAATCTTAACGCAATTCAAAAGGCAGTCACACATTTATCTCTAATTTCACTTCCATATCAAGCAAAAGTTTGAGGTTATACTGCATTGCTAACTTCCAATAGGATAATGCACCACCTTATAAGTGCTGCAGAGTCACACTTTGTCGATCAAATGATGTGAACATACTGTTTCTAACAGTGAAATGTTAATAATTTTTCAAATCACGCTTCAACAGAATAACACACCCGATCTATAAATCACCAACAGTATCACTTTCTATTTCAAATTACCACTTCAAAGTCTCATATCATACCATGCATACCATAAACATATTCTGACAGTCTCACAGTCTACCCACAAAGTAGTCTGACAGTCTCCCGTCTAACCAAAAAGTATTCTGTCAGCCTCCCTTCTAAACAAAAAACGCATCCTGGCAGCCTCCCTTCTAATCAAATAAGCATCCTGGTAGCTCACGAGTATCTAATATACTCGCCCAGTTTTGTATTACCTGTCCTTACCAATTACCACGCACATACAGCTCTGGCAATTGGAATTTCCTTTGAATCCAGGCTCTGCCAGGTAAGGAGATCCAGGCCCAGGTACGTTTAGACACCAGAATAATAGCTGTCATATATTACACAAAACATCTCAGCGAGGAAGGGATAACCTCCGCCTTAGATTATGCAATTGAAATATTACCTATACTAAATTTTTTTTAATGATATTCACCATACACAATGAATTCAGGTAGCGTATTTGGCGATGAAGGGTAAATTAACACAAGAAAATATTTAGTAACCTAACTTAAAACAAGGTAATACAAGAAAATTTACCAAAACACTTCCTACATTAGTGTAATCTCAGGAGAAAAACAAGTGCTAACGTAATTTCAAGCACAATGAAGATAAAAATTTTACCCCAAAAATGACCCTTACAGTGTTATAAAATCACAACATTGATTGTCCAGTGGCTACTTTATTGTAGCAGGACATTCCTCTCGAACTGGCTATGCAAATGTAGACGAGATGTGGCACAAATTCAAAGATATGGTAGCAACAGCAATTGAGAGATTCATACCTCATAAATTGGTAAGAGATGGAACTGATCCCCCATGGTACACAAAACAGGTCCGAACGCTGTTGCAGAGGCAACGGAAAATGCATACGAAGTTCAGAAGAACGCGAAATCCCGAAGATTGGCTAAAATTTACAGACAATCGAAATTTGGCACGGACTTCAATGAGTGATGCCTTTAATAGGTTCCACAACGAAACATTGTCTCGAAATTTGGTAGAAAATCCGAAGAAATTCTGGTCGGATGTAAAGTACACAAGCGGCAAGACGCAGTCAATACCTTCGCTGCGCAGTGCTGATGGTACTGTTACCGACGACTGTGTCGCTAAAGCGGAGTTATTGAACGCAGTTCTCCGAAATTCCTTCACCAAGGAAGACGAATGGAATATTCCAGAATTTGAGACGCGAACAGCTGCTAGCATGAGTTTCTTAGAAGTATATACCATAGGGGTTGCGAATCAACTAAAATCGCTTGATACGGGCAAGTCTTCCGGTCCAGATTGCATACCGATTAGGCTCCTTTCAGATTACGCTGATACAATAGCTCCCTACTTAGCAATCATAAACAACCGCTCGCTCATCGATGGATCTCTACCTACAGATTGGAAAATTGCGCAGCTCGCACCAGTGTTTAAGAAGGGTAGTAGGAGTAATCCATTTAACTACAGACCAATATCATTGACGTCGGTTTGCAATAGGGTTTTGGAGCATATACTGTATTCAAACATTATGAATCACCTCGAAGGGAACGATCTATTGATATGTAATCAGCATGGTTTCAGAAAACATCGTTCCTATGCAACGCAGCTAGCTCTTCATTCGCACGAAGTAATGGCCGCTATCGATAGGGGATCTCAAGTTGATTCCGTATTTCTAGATTTCCGGAAAGCTTTTGACACCGTTCCTCACAAGCGACTTCTAACCAAGCTGCGGGCCTATGAGGTCCTGAGGCATCTGCTGTTCCTGATCTATATAAATGACCTGGATGACAATCTGAGCAGTTCTCTTAGGTTGTTCGCAGATGATGATGTAATTTACCGTCTAGTAAGGTCATCCGAAGACCAGTATCAGTTGCAAAGCGATATAGAAAAGATTGCTGTATGGTTTGGCAGGTGGCAGGTTGACGCTAAATAACGAAAAGTGTGAGGTAATCCACATGAGTTCCAAAAGAAATCCGTTGGAAGGGTGCAAAAAAGGGCAGCTCGTTTTGTATTATCACGTAATAGGGGAGAGAGTGTGGCAGATATGATACGTGAGTTGGGATGGAAGTCATTAAAGCAAAGACGTTTTTCGCCGCGGCAAAATCTATTTACGAAATTTCAGTCACCAACTTTCTCTTCCGAATGCGAAAATATTTTGTTGAGCACAACCTACATAGGTAGGAATCATCATCAAAATAAAATAAGAGAAATCAGAGCTCGAACAGAAAGGTTTAGGTGTTCGTTTTTCCCGCTTGCTGTTCGGTACTGGAACGATAGGGAGGTAGTATGATTGTGGTTCGATGAACCCTCTGCCAAGCACTTAAATGTGAATTGCAGTGTAATTATGTAGATGTAGATGTAGATGTAGACAATATCGCCCATCTGCCGAACGCCGTCCTCGAATTTAAGCCCCAAGATCACACGCTCAATACGTGGCTGACATGGACACAAGGGAAAGAGCAAAACTTTGCAAATCATCTCCTATCTAAAGCACATCTGAAGTGAACATACTCTAGTGACTCCCATACTTAGTGCCTAGGCAGCACGGTACTTGCCTTGTGCAGACTGCAGAGATAAGAACGGCCGTGTTCGCCTGTGCCAAGCGTCGGCGGGGGATGTGTCGACGCCTTGTGAACCTGTTGACCTGACAGTTATACACTGGCCTTGACTGGATGTTTAGCCGCAAACCGCCCAGGTTTTCGTGAGGCGAGAAACTACGTTTTTCCCTGGCTAAATCAATGGGCTGTGTCCACTTGCTATGGCAGAATGTTCATTGTCCTCAAATGTTCCGCAGACCTTAACTACTAGGTAGTTCAGACGATAGAAACGTGGGCCAGCAGTTGCAGGAAGTGTTGGGGAGTGAGTACTAGGTCAGCAGCATTTGTGAAGCCTAGTGTAGGGTTGGCTCAGGTGACTGACAGCATAGGGGAGTTATGTAGGAATTTTACGAAGGAGTATCAGGTAGTGATAGTGGGAGGAGCAGGGACTAGTCTTGATAGGGACGGGAAATATGATGTAGGTGGTGATCTGGTAAAGATAGCTACGCAAACTAGTGACATTAATGTGCATTTCGTGCAACTGTTTCAGCGTCATGATCAGCCTCATATTCATGTGGCTGTCAGGCGCATTAAAATGGGGCTGAGGAAGGCACTGATGGCAGAGGGCATGGGTCACATATCTGTGGTACCAGGTTGGTCTATCAGATCGGGTTTCACTACACATGGCCTGCACCTCAATAGGTGTGGGAAGGGAAGGCTGGCAAAACTTACAGGTGACAGTGTAGTGGGTGGTGGTGGTATCACTCATGGAAAAATTCCTGTAGTAATTGGTGTTAGAGCTGCACCTTTTTTAGATTGATGTCGGCTGATGGGTATACCTGCTTAAAGGAAGTCCCTCTATGTAAAAGCTTACATTCAGAGGAAGTCATATTTCCAAGTAGAGAAGGAAATAGCACGTTTCATCAAAATATAAGAGGTATTAGAGATAAAGTAAGGGAATTGCCTGTAGATGTTGACTCTGAGATTATTGATATATCGGGGCACCACTTAAATAGTTTGACAATTCAGAGGCTTCCTTTGCCAGGATACAGATTAGCTGCCTGTTTTTCAAAGAGCTCCTTGTGGGGTGGTGGAGTACCTATGTACATAAAACATTATTTCATTTGAGTCCATAGACGTATCACGACACTGCACTGAACAAATATTTGAATATTGTGCAGGGGCAGTTAAATTTAGAGAAACTACACTTCTAATTGTTGTTGTTCATAAATCTCCAAAGTCTGACTTCACATCATTTCTGCTCATGCTAGAGAGGGTTTTGGATTAACTTTCTACGAAGTACAAGAAATTAGTGAAATGCGGTGACTTCAGTATAAATTTTGTATATGATGGTGCAAGAAAAAGGATGTTGGTAGATCTCCTAAATGCATATGATCTGATGCAGACTGTGTTTATACGATCTACGGTGCAGGGGAACTGTAGCACAGCCAGAGGCAATCTTTTTATTCATTCTTAATTACGAGATGGGCATTCCGATAGTAAAGGGGTGAATGGTGTTTCAGATCATGATGCACAAATTTTAACACTAAAAGGCTTTTGTACTCAAACAAATGTCACATATAATTAAAAACTACGTAGGAAAGTTTATCCATCAGCAAAAGATAGTTTTTAAACCTTGTCAAAGAACAAAAACGAAAGGGTGTTTATAGTGGAGATAACATAGATGATAAATATAGTGCTTTTCTTAACACATTTCTCATGCTCATTGATAGGTTCGTTCCATTAGAACATTCTAAACGGGGGTACTAGCAGTAATAGGCAGCCCAGATGACTGACTAGTGGGAATTATATCAAAAAGTTAGAAGTAGTCACAATCAAGCTACAGTAGCCCATTACAAACAGTATTGTAAGGTGCTTAAAATGTTATCAGGAAGGCAAAGAGTATGTGGTATGCAAATAGAATAGCTAATTCACACGATAAAATTAAAACAATATGGTCAGTTGTGAAGGAAGTGTCTGGTCAGCTGCAACAAGGTCGATGATATAAAGGCAGTTCGTAGTAAAAATACTTCTGTTACTGATAAATGAGGTATATGTACAGTATTTAACAATCATTTTCTGAGCATTGCTGTTGAATTACATGAAAATTTAGTTTCTAAAGGGAATCACATCGCATTCTTGGCAAGTGCCCTTCCGAAATTGATGTCAGAAATTCTCCTCTGTGATACTGACAAGTGGTAGACTGAGTTAATAATGAAAATACTGAAGACTAAGGACTCTCATGGATATGATGGAGTGCCTATTAGAATATTAAAGCACTGTGCTGCGCATATTAGCCCTGCACTTAGCCATATTTGTAATTTTTCTTTCATTAATGGTCAGTTCCCTGAACGTTTAAAGTACTCAGTAGTAAAGCAGCTTTATAAAAATGGAGAAAGAGATAATGTAGACAATTTTAGACCTATTTCTATGCCATCAGTGTTTGCTAAAGTTATTGAAAAGGCTGTGTATGTAAGGGTAATTGATCATTTTATATCACACGATTTGCTATCAAATATACCGTTTGCTTTTAGAAGTCGTTTAACAACTGAAAATGCTATATTCTCTTTTCTATGTGAGGTACTGGATGGGTTAACAAAAGGTTTCGAACGCTGGGCATATTTTTTTTGTTTCAATAAGGCGTTTGATTGCGTTGATCACAAAACATTGCTCCAGAAGTTAGACCATTACGGAATACGGGGAGCAGCTCACAATTGGTTCACTTCTTACTTCAGCAACAGACAACAAAAGGTCACTATTCACAGTGTTGAAAATGGCTGTGATGTGGGATCTGAGTGGGGTGCTGGGGCCACTCTGTCATGCTTATTTTTATAAATGGTGTGCCTCTAGTATTACGAGAAACTCTAAAATATTTCTGTTTGCTGATGACACTAGTTTGATAGTAAAGGATGTTGTGTGCAACATGGCTCGGTTTCAAATACTGCAGTTCATGACCTAAGTTCATGTCCTGTAGAAAATAAACTAACACTAAATCACAGTATGCCTCAGTTTTTACAGTTTCTAACACACAATTCAACAAAACTTGACGTTTTAATGTCACAGAATGGGCATATTATTATTGAAACTTTATTGAAACTGAACAGTTCAAATTTCTAGGCGTTCAGATTGATAGTACACTGTCGTGGGCAGCCCACATTCAGGATCTTGTTCAAAGACTGAATACTGCCATTTTTACCATTTCAAGTGAGTGATCGCTCGACACGAAAATTAGTACACTTTGCTTATTTTCATTCGCTTGTGTATTATATTTTGAAGTAACTCTTCCAGTTCTAAAAGGATATTTTTGGCTCAGAAACGGGCGGTTCGGGCAATAAGTAGTATAATTTCACGGACCTCTTCAGGAACCCTGTTCACGAGTCTGGGCATTTTGACATTGACCTCTCTCTCTCTCCCCCCCCCCCTCTCTCTCTCTCTCTCTCTCTCTCTCTCTCTCTCTCTCTATATATATATATATATATATATATATATATATATATATATTCCTAGCTGTCATTTTTTGTTTACAATACTAGCTTATTGCCAAGAATAAGAAGTTTTCACTCAGTTAATACTCGGCAGAAATGAAACCCGCATTTGGATAGGACTTCCTTAACTCTTGTGCAGAAAGGTGTGTAGTTTACTGCTGCATACATTTTCAATAAGCCACCACTCGAACTGAAACATCTTAGCAGTAATCCACGCGTTTTCAAATCGAAACTGTAGAGTTTCCTCATGGCTCACACCTTCTGTTCTGTCGAAGAATCCCTTGAAAAATTAAGCTGATTCGTGTTGTATTGTTGATTGCATTTACTAAAGCTTATGGACTGACTTTTTTCGGGTTCATAAACATTTTATTTTTATCTGTTATTACTTTCATCTTGTAATTTTATATACTGACACATTCCATGACCTAGGAGATTTGCTCCTCAATTTGGTCCTACGGAACTTGACATGTCAATAAATAAATAAAAATAGCACAGTTCGTAGCTCGTAGTCGCCAATCCGGAGGTGTAAAGAGATACCAGAGCCTCGTAAACAGACACAGGTGTTCACAACACAATGTCTCTTCTGGAGTCACGAAAGAGCGGATGCGCTCTTTCCTGCACATGACCCATCTAGGAAGAGAGTGTCCCCAAATTACCCACTTGTAATTACCTATATTGTAACAGTGTTCCCCCGCAGTATTATAGATTCACCTCCTGCCACAACTAGTGTCAGGCAATGAGTGTTTTTTCTGCAGCTTTCGTCGTTTCTTTGTCCAATGGGGTTGCAGAAACGAACTTGGAAGAACACTAGTTTCACCAGGTCCAGGTAGCTTTCGCCATTATTTCATTTGCTAATAACGTCCGCCCAAACAGGAGGTGTCCATCTGAACATCATACTTCGTCCTCGCCAGTATCACTTGACCTTCGAATGTATCGCAAATAACCCGGTGGCTCACACCGTTGTCTCTATTTCTGTGGCTCAAAAATAACCTCTCACTACATTCCTGAGTTCTTCCTTAGCTTAAAAGGCTTTCTCAGGGAACGTGTAGGTCACACGCCCCGTTCATGTATCATAGGAATTTTGTTTATGTCCAGCTGATGACGCGGTTTCTGCCTTCTTACATTTCTAAAAAGACCACCCCAAATTGCATCCTTTACTGCATTGAAATGATTACTTCAGCGCAG
This sequence comes from Schistocerca gregaria, assembly GCF_023897955.1. Lineage (NCBI taxonomy): Eukaryota > Metazoa > Arthropoda > Insecta > Orthoptera > Acrididae > Schistocerca > Schistocerca gregaria. Next base: position 549,642,779 of record NC_064931.1, read on the forward strand.
GTGTGCATCACTCAACGGTGACTCATTCTTGTGCGGATGTCTCCGCCGAAAATGCTTGGTGCGGTCCACATGTCGCGTCCCTAATTCATCTCCCACGGCGAGGGTTTGCTAGTTTATGGCTTTCTTAGGTTGAGTTCTGTAATGCCCTGCCCGCGTCGTCTAGGAAGCCTCGCTTACAATTCAGTCCACTGATACAGAAATGCTGCTTGTCTATCAACATGCCCATCAAGTGGATTTTGTTAGAATCGTGTTAATGTGAGCCACGCATGAATTAATTACCCCCCGCACTATGCAAACAACCTGATGCTAAGCAAACTATGGCTTGTGTGGTGTACCAGATTCATTCACCTGATTAGTAAAATCCATTTCTTGACATGAAAATTACGTTATGTGGTAAGAATTGTCCTGACACCTTAAAGACTTTGAGGTCATAGCGTTGAAAAGTTATAAAAACGGATACGCATCTCTTTAACATAAATCTACTACCATGCGTGAGATAAAGTGTCTTGATGAACATTTGTGAGTGATCTTCTGCATGTGGTTTCTGAGTGAAGTGAAATCAGGACATTTGAATCGTCAGTTTTTGATTTCATGTGAATGGTTCAGCCTGTTGGGTTTTGTAAACTTACAGAGCATGTGCCATTACACATCAGCAATTTCCTATCATTATTTTGAAAAGCCGTTGAATAAACTCATGAGGAGCCGGCCCGGTTAGCGTGAGGTCTAAAGCACTACTTTCCGGGCGGGAAGGCGTGCCGTTCCCCGGCACGAAACCGCCCGGCCGATTAGTGTCGAGGTAAGGTATGCCACCCAGTCTGTGGATGGTTTTTAGGCGGTTTTCCATCTGCCTCGGTGAATGCCGACTGGTTCCCCTCATTCCACTTCAGTTACACTATGTCGGCGTTTGCTACGCAAACACTTCCTCCACGTATGCGTACACCATACTCACTCTACCACGCAAACACTGGCGCTACACAGTCTGTTGTGAGCCATTCCAAGCTGGGGGCGGGGGGGGGGGGGGGGGGGGGGGGGGGAAGGAAGGGCACTGGGGCCATAACCGCATAATAACAGTGGGTGCGGTGTAGAGTGGCAGAGGGGTGAGTGGAGTGCTGTAGTCTGTTGTGGGGTTGCGTACCACTAAGGCTACAGTGGGGACGACGCCTCTCCGTGGCAAAGTCTGGTGTGTGCATAGTAACACGATCCATCCATCAAACTACTAATGCCAACTGGTATTTTCAGAAACTGTTTAATCCAGATTGAGAGCAGATCACTGAAGATGGATGACTGAATGGATATTTTCAGCAACACCGATCTACAGCACACACCACCTTGATAACGCCATTAGTGCATGAGGTGTTCGGTGACGGGACGACAATCATCAGAGGCTGTGCAGTCTCCTGGCCACCTCAAACTCCTGATCTCTCTCTCTGTGACTCTTACCGGTGAGAAATACTGGAAGCTCAGGGGTGCTCAAATAACTATCACGCAAGCAGAGCTTCTATACGTGTCTCACAGTCTGATAACTGGAGCCCAGCGCTGAATCGACGTGACCGGCGGCCATTTCCAGCAACTACTGTGATATTCATTTATAAAGGTACTCTATATGAAGATACTGTACATCAGATACTGTGCATGAAGTTACTGCACATCAGTGTTATAGTAAATATTTACCAGGCGGGTATTATTTTGCTCACTCTATTGAAAGGTTATACGAGAGAAACGAACTTGTATATAGGGTGTTACAAAACGTTACGGCCAAATTTTCAGGGAACATTCCTCACACACAAATAAAGAAAAGGTGTTATGTGAACATGTGTCCGGAAACGCTTACTTTCCATGTTAGAGCTCATTTTAGTTTCGTCAGTATGTACTGTACTTCCTCGATTCACCGCTAGTTGGCCCACTTGAAGGAAGGTAATGTTGACTTCGGTGCTTGTGTTGACATGCGACTCATTGCTCTACAGTACTAGCATCAAGTACATCAGTACGTAGCATCGACAGGTAGTGTTCATCACGAACGTGGTTTTGCATTCAGTGCAATGTTTACAAATGCGGAGTTGGCAGATGCCCATTTGATGTATGGATTAGCACGGGGCAATAGCCGTGGCGTGGTACGTTTGTATCGAGATAGATTTCCAGAACGAAGGTGTCCCGACAGGAAGACGTTCGAAGAAATTGATCGGCGTCTTAGGGAGCACGGAACATTACAGCCTATGACTCGCGACTGGGGAAGACCAAGGGCAACGAGAACCCCTGCAATGGACGAGGCAATTCTTCGTGCAGTTGATGATAACCCAAAATCTGCTGCTGTACAAGGTAACGTTGACCACGTCACTGTATGGAGAGTGCTACGGGAGAACCAGTTGTTTCCGTACCATGTACAGCGTGTGCAAGCACTATCAGCAGCTGATTGGCCTCCACGGGTACACTTCTGAGAATGGTTCATCCAACAATGAGTCAGTCCTCATTTCAGTGCTAATGTTCTCTTTACGGATGAGGCTTCATTCCAACGTGATCAAATTGTAAATTTTCACAATCAACATGTGTGGGCTGACGAGAATCCGCACGCAATTGTGCAATCACGTCATCAACACAGATTGTCTGTGAACGTTTGGGCAGGCATTGTTCGTTATGTCTTGATTGGGCCCCATGTTCTTCCACCTACGCTCAATGGAGCACGTTGTTATGATTTCATACGGGATACTCAACCTGTGCTGCTAGAACATGTGCCTTTACAAGTACGACACAACATGTGGTTCATGCACGATGGAGCTCCTGCACATTTCAGTCGAAGTGTTCGTACGCTTCTCAATAACAGATTCGGTAACCGATGGATTGGTAGAGGCGGACCAATTCCATGACCTCCACGCTCTCCTGACCTCAACCCTCTTGACTTTCATTTATGGGGGCATTTGAAAGCTCTCGTCTACGGAACCCCGGTACCAAATGTAGAGACTCTTCGTGCCGTATTGTGGACGGCTGTGATACAATATGCCATTCTCCAGGGCTGCATCAGCGCATCAGGGATTCCATGCGACGGAGGGTGGATGCATGTATCCTCGCTAACGGAGGACATTTTGAACATATCCTGTAACAAAGTGTTTGAAGTCACGCTGGTACGTTCTGTTGCTCTGTGTTTCCATTCCATGATTAATGTGTTTTGAAGAGAAGTAATAAAATGAGCTCTAACATGGAAAGTAAGCGTTTCCGGACACATGTCCACATAACATATTTTCTTTCTTTGTGTGTGAGGAATGTTTCCTGAAAGTTTGGCTGTACCTTTTTGTAACACCGTGTATAATATTTGGAACGGGAACAAGAAGTATGTGAAGATGAAATTCTGTACTGTGAGTAGAATTTGGCCGAGTACTGATAGCTCTATATCAAAAAAGGCACCTGGAGCATACAATACTCCCTCAGAATTATTGAACTCCAAGGTAGAGACAGCCATAGTAAAACTATTCCGCCTGGTACGCAAGATATGTGAAATAGGCGAAATATGCTCCTACTTCGAAAAGAATTAATAAATCCTGGTCCCATGAAATCAGGTGCTGATATATGAGAACATTACCTAACTGTAAGTTTAATAATTAGAGCACCGTGGGAAACATACAGATCAAAAATACGCTATTGGAGACTGTCAGAGAATACATTATTTTTCCCTACATCAGTGTGACTGGAGACATAAAATCTGGAATCTTTAGACAAATCAAGATACGCGTGTAATCATCCAGAGGACAGCAACAGTCTTCTGGTCAAACATGGCCGTAAAACATAAAACGTTATCTTTGATCAGCGTGCTCTCCACTTGATGATTTGCGGCTGTGAGATCTAGGCACTTCATAAATATACAAGACGGAGACTTAACTGCACAGTGAGGCACAGATATTAAAACCAGAAGAAATTTTTCGGAATAAAAACGTCACAACTCAGTGTGCGTACATATTATATGGGAACATCTCACTCTTCAATGTAACCGTATTGCCACAACGAAAGCGCTATACAAATAAATCTTAACTACTGTGAACAAAACACGATGCTCCAACTTTCCATACCGAAGACCCTCCAATCTCATATCTAAGTGCCCTCCTACACACACACACACACACACACACACACACACACACACACACACACACACACACAGCTTCTAATCATTCGGTATTCGATAGCGTCGGATTTGCAAATAACCCTGTGATAAGACTTCTGAGCATATTCAGCAGTACACTGATAGATCACCGGAACTTTTTGCTTTGTCCTCAAGAAACAACATTATCCGTGTGTTTTCTCCTGAAACCATCACAGTGAAATAATATTTTTTCTTAAAAGTAAGGGTTACGTTTATGAACAAGTAGAAAACAACAAAAACTGAAAGTACCATATGTAAACAACTTAAAATTCACCGGCTAGTAGGAATCGAACATCCTAATGTGAGCTGAAAAGGCGGAAAGAGAAATGCTTCGTGGCTGCAGATGAAAAGGTGTAAGAGGGAAATTTCTGACACTGTAGACACATAACAGTCGATAGTTCTATGTCAAGAAACTAATAAAGTTTTATATTCTGATTTCTAAAAATTGTTTTGTAAACTTATTTTAGAAAAGAACTTTATAAAGTGACGTGATATGTATTTTAGCTTCTTAACTTGTGCCACAAATTTTATTTCTATGTTTAAATACGAATTGAAGTTGTCTTAACAATTCTCTTATATGCTCCCTCCACTACAGAATTACCACCCTCGTGCCATTTGATATCTGTTCGTGGTAATACAGAATCCAGACGATAACCACTATTCTTGTAATTTGATATTCTTCGCTTATATTTCTTTGATACAAGTATCTAAGTGATTTTACTTAATCTTAAATTCATCGAAGGATCATAATATCCACCGAACAATAGATCGTCGGTGAACAATCACATAAATTTCTTTCGTCCGCTGATAAAAATAGATTACTTCTATTGATACAATCAAAAATTGTACAGCGCTGCTTTGGAAACACACTTAAATGTTCTCTGTTGCCCATAAGCTGTCAATAAGCGGTAAATTGTCGGACATGCGCACGTAACTTATTGTACAATTCTGACTTGTAAGATTGGGCTGAATCAGGTCTGAACCGAATTAACGAACGTGTTCAGTGATTTTTAATTGGGTCAAGCTTCACTCTGAGGACGGTTTCTGACAGCGTTTCTATGATGTTCTAAGAAAATGCTGGTTTAGTTCCTCATATTCACTTCAAAAACACAAAACGCAAACAGAACAGAGCTCTGTGACTGTCTTACAGACGGCTCACATAAATAAACGTAGGACAGAGAAGAAATGGATTAAGTGTGATACAGTGTTAAGTGTCACACTGAAACCTACAATGATGTAATCTACTGATTCGCCTGCAGCTGTTGTGTGCAAGATTTCGTAAGTGAAAACTGTGAAATTTATTAAACACGATTGGTGTTAGTGAAGAAAACGGCCGTTGATTTGAGCGCTCTCAGCAGGTGCGCGGGCTGCGCCTGGGATTTTGCGGTGGTCACGCGGATGCTAGCGCCGGCGCGTGCCTTCATCAATCACATTGTGTGCAGTGCCTGGCACTGGCTGAGTTCATTTATCTTGCGGGCCGCTGGATGTATCGTGCCGGGCCACAAACATCTGCAATTACGGCTGCTCCCCTTCGCCCGTCTCTATTAAATATTTGTAAGGAAATTTACCTATAGCGGTTTTCTACCCGCCGAAAGACGCCACTAAATCGACAGAAACTGTCAAGTCCTAAGTAATGGTGGCACGTCCAAATGTTTCCTCTGACAGTCTCATATTTCAGTATGTTTTCGTTACTATACTACTTTGCTCCCATCCATTATTCCTTCCAAACCGATCCGTCTCTGTGTCATCGCGCATACAAAAGCATGCTGGACTACTCAGCTCCGTTGTTTCTAATAGCTCTCATGTATCTCACGGAGTGTTTCCTGAGCTCTAAAGGAGCTATATCCGACAACAAGCTACAAAAATGCACAAATGCTCGTGATGCAATAGAATAAACATTAACGCTGGACATCTACGACGGCGACGGTAAGTAATGCCTCCGAATTTTTTGTGAGAAAATTCTTAATTTTTTAAATAAAACAAACGCTGTTAACATTCTACAGCTTTACTCTTCATGTCTACATATTTATTTCTCAGCATAGCCAACCTAGCGACGAACACATTTCTCCCAACGAGAGACCAGTTTCCTGATACCGTCACTGTAGAAAGTTCGCCTTCGTTGATGGAGCCACAACCTTACCTTTTCTGTCACCGCTTCATCACTATCAAAGTGACGTCCTCAAAGTTGTTATTTAAGTTTTGGTAATAGACGAAAATTGGATAGGTCCGGGTCAGGGCAGTACGGAGGACCACAAGACGTCAGATTTTTGTAGATATCAGAGCTCTCATGTGAGTTGTGGCCTTGTTATGCTTAAGGAGGTAGTGTTCCATTTGTGGAAGAACTCTTCGAATTCGAAACTCCATTGCAGCCTTTGTTGACGGGGTCACAACCTTACCTGTTCTAACACCGCTTCATCACTATCAAAGTGACGTCCTCAAAGGTGTTATTTAAGTTTTGGTAACACACGAAAATTGGATCGGTCTGGGTCGGGACAGTACGGAGGATGACCGATAGGTGATCACAAGACGTCGGATTGTTGTAGATGTCAGAGCTCGCATGTGAGTTGTGGCCTTGTTATGCTAAAGGTGAGGGTATTCCTTTTGTGGAGGAACTCTTCGAATTCGAAACTCCATTACAGCATGCTGGTTTTGCCCACCGATATAGTTACGTTACACTCCGCTATGTTACACCCTGCTATTCCGAGCTCTCTAGACGCAGAGGGCTGCAGACATGAAGAACAAAAATGTAGAACGTTAAAAAATCTGTTTTATTTTAAAAGCTTTAAGGTTTTCACATGAAAAATTCGGTGACATTACTTTTCAGAAAACCCTCGTACATCTACACCCATACTCGGCAATTCTTCTAATAGTGTGTGGTGGAGGGTACACTTGATGCCACTGTTTCCCCCTCCTTGTTCCAATCCTGAATGGCGCGTGGGAATAATGCTTGTAAGTAAAACATTGTATTAGCTCTACTTTCTTGAAATCTCTCGTTGTGGTCATTTCGAGAGGCGTATGTGGGACGAAGTAATTTGTTTTCCGAATTGTCCGACCCTTTCCGGATCATACTCTCCCGGAATTTCCATATTAAACGTCTCCGTGATGAACACCGCTGCTCTTGTATGGTCTGTCCTGGAGTCTGTTGAGTATCTCCGTAATGCTCTCGTGCAGACTAAGGGATCCTGTGACAAAACACGTCGCTCCTCATTGAACCTTGTCTGTCTCTCTCATTAATCTAAAGAGGGAAGTGTCCCAGACCGATGAGCAATACCCAAATCTCGGTCGATGAGGTGCTTTGATGCCAGTTCTTTCGTGGATGAAGTAAATTTTCTGAAAATTCTTCCTCTGAATTCCAGTTTGGCATGTGCTCTTCCTACTATTATTTCTACGCGGTCACTCCACTTAAGTTCTATTCGGAATGTTACTCATATTTTATGGTAGTTACTGTTTCCAGCAACTTGTCACCAGTAGCATAATTGTACAACAGGATATTTCTTCTCCTATTTATGTGCAATATATTACTTTATTTACTTTGAGAGGCAACAGTCAGTCCCTGTACCATTCATCAGTCCTCTGCATGTCTTCGAACAGTTCGCTACAGCCTTCTGACGTTGTTACCATCTTATAGACAACAACATCATTGGCAAACTGCCTCATGGAGCTTTCTACAATCCACTAGATCATTTATATGTATAGTAAACAGTGACGGTCGTATAACACCACCTTGAAGTACTCCCGAAATTACCTTTACATCTGTAGATTTCGTTTCGTTAAGAGCTACGTCTTGAATCGTATCTGTGAGGTAGTCTTGAATCTGGTCACGAATCGTGGCTTAACGCCACTGACAGAAAAACACATACAGTTCGTAGTTTTGCCAACGGGGATGGAGCATTGTGAAAACAGTGTATTATTATTCCGGTGATGCTCTGTCCTGGCTCTGTTACGTCTATGTTGATGTAAATTTTATTTGATAACTGTCATCTTTTGTAGAACATTTCTTAGATGTTCTTCTAAGAGGGCCGAGCTAGTTACTGATGGTATCCGACTGTGTCTATACTGTTTCCCCATTTCTGACGTCTTTAACTATCCAGACATTGGTGGTATCCCAATCTTATACAACGATGAATCTTGTTGTAAAGGATTAGCTTATCTTAGCGCTCTTCTGGAATTCCACCCAGCGGCTCTAATGTCTCTAATCTTCTCTGTACGTATAAACACCCGACCAGTCACAAAAGAGTTAACATTTTACCCTGGAAACAGTTATTTCTGCAACCTCATTTATCTTCATTATATATGTTTCCAGAATCTTCCCCCTGATGTTCATATCCAGCTCGCTGTTGTTAATCCTCCGACAGGAACTTTTTAAGCCCTATTTTATCGTTTGTCACTCATTTTGTACACATTGTCGAAAGAGGTCTCTCCTTTTTCAAATTGTTTTCGTTATGTATTCTTATCTACAGTGTGTCCCACGGGAAACAGTGCGTTTCCATTCTGTTATTACAAAGCTTAGCGTATATTAACGTAAATATAACTCATAGAGACCTGTTCTACAAAGGTTTCCATTACTGAAAAGCAAAACACAAGTTTTTGTTTTCTTTAAGAGTGCATCACACAAAAGGCTTCCATTACTGGTGAAGCATTTGCCGAAGACGTTGGCGATAGCTCTTCATTAACCTTCTCAGTCACTTCCTTAGAAATGGGCTTTGTCTCTTCCCGGACTGAGGGTTTCAAGTCATTAGCATTGTGGAGTTGCGGTAAAAACACTTCGTTCATGAGATGATCCCACAGAAAAAAGAAATCAGAGGCTGGAAGATCAAGTAACCATGATGGCCATGCATTGTGTCCAAAATATCGAACCTTTGTTTTTTATTGAGAAGTCCACTCATATGAAAGTTTGCCTCTTCTGACATCATAAAATTTGCCTGGAATGCGACGTACTAGTCAATTCTATCCAGTAACTTTATCCAGAAACTGTACTTAATCACCGTATCTTCCGGCCTTACCTGTTAAGCCACTTGCATTTTATCAGGATGAAACTTTAATCCTGTTTCGTAATTCCCTGCACAAACCTGCGAAAAATATTTAATTTTCTGGAATGGCTTTTCAGAGATCGCTATGGGCTTCGTTGCAGTGCTGCATGGAAACGTCGGATATATTATGGCGTTCAGACTGTTATTTCAGAAACCTTTTGTTTCACATTGGTCACATATTCCTTCTCATGCCATTGTTTTATTCACCTGCGTATTGTCACAGAGTAACACGTCTGTGGTATTGTCCTTCTGTCTGTAACACGGAAATGGGACTACCCCCCGGGGCGCTTTGTGCGTTGAACAGCTGCAACACTTTGCACACAGCGGAATTCCTCCACTATCTCAGTGCGTGCCTACATTGGCCTAGATCGATACGCAGCTGAATGGCATACTGTATGGGTCGGCTTAGATATGATAGATGACGTGAGCACAATTACATGTTAGCAGGATGACCTACTGTGCATAAGAATGTGAGAGGGAGCTAACCCACACAGGCAGAGCTATTCCGAAATCTTACTTTTGTACAGTGGAAAAATAAAGGTGCGTACAAATTCTTCAAGCAACGGGTATAAGTGAAGATATTTGTATGTGGTATTTCAATATGTACACACATCAGTTTGTTGGTTGTTTTTTCTTGGTGACGAGCAGTCTTCCTGGAAACATGTCACATAATTTACTACCTGATGTATTCTGAAACGTCGTAACAGCACCACTAACTGGACTACACCTGTCAGTATGGACTGACTGTTTTGCGTCCATGTGTCCACACTTCAGTGCCTGAACTGCTGACCAGGGGAAAATAAGCATTAATGGTAATGTTCTTGCCATATGTACTTGGATATCAGCTTACATTTATTGAATTATAGGTAGCAGCAAACCGAATTACTCTGAACGCTGAGAAGACGCAGGTCAGTATGTTAACTCGGCGTCGGCCCATACTTATAGACCGTGTCAGAGTACAAAATATTGAGCTCCCTTGGACAAATAAGATGAAATACCTGGGAGTAGAGTTGTAAAACTACAATAAGCTACCACGGACTACCATAGGTAGACGTAGACTAAGGCAGTTTTCCTAGTAGCTTTGGTCGGTTAAGGTCGTACCAGAGTGTTAGGAGTGTTGCATACCTATTGTGCGTTACCTCACAATGATCGATTTCTTTATATATTTGTACAGTGTTTTACTAAATTCCCCTAAAAACCGGAAGCGGTGAACTGTCTAGAAAACCTGCAGAACATTTTTGTTCTAAACAGCTATCTTCCCATGTGTTATTTAAACGTAAAATAGTATTAATAGGAAAATTGAAATTGTCAATGTTTAAACCAATGTTATTCGAAAATTGCTGATTTTTAATGTGAAACATGGGTATGTTGTAGTAAAATTGAAGAAAACAATACAAAATTATTATACAGCGGTAGAAAACCTAATTTCCACATGAAAAATGTGAGAAAGACGCGAAACAAAAATTATGAAACATCGCTTCAATACTTCGTCGAACTTATATAAAACATATTTCTTCTAAGGACATAAAATTCACAAGAGATTAACAGTAAATGATTTGCGTTTCTAACAATGTACAAAGTAAATAACCAAACAAACAAACAACCAAAGAGAAGTCGTCGGGTCTCAGTTTCTCTCTTATACATTCTTTTATAGTTCTTTGCCTATCATTTCTACCAATACTACCGGTAATCCTACTATTTACCAAGTTAATTAGGTATTGTACCATAACTCTACCAAAGAGAGATACTGGGGAAGAAACTCCTATTCAGACACCATGTTCAGAGCAAAGGCAGCAACATAATGCATCTGCTTCATCAGTTATGCCCAGAGCTATCCAGTCAACATTTGAACGAGACGACCAAACTACGCGTGTACCAAACAACGATACTGCCGTGTGATACCCTTAGGTTAGTTAGGTTTAAGTAGTTCAAAGTTCTAGGGGACTGATGACCTCAAAAGTTAAGTCCCATAGTGCTCAGAGCCATTTGAACCATTTATGATACTGCCGTAAATCTTATATGGATGCTCCTCCTGGAGGATCACCTGTAATAGCAATAACCCGCAGTAAACGCTTCAAGACCGATGCCTGCGGTTACTCGTCGGAGCACCTAGATGGGCAAGACACAGATATCTCCACCTGCAACATTATATGGAGACCATCAGGGAAGTAATAGTATCATCCACTCAAAAATAGCTCTCTACCACTGAAGCACTAAGGCCGTCTAGGAGAAATCTCCATTATGTGGTGTCTGTCAACCCTACGAGGTTGCATCGCATCAGAGTCCCAGCGCAATTGCCGAGGCACCCAAATATCACAAAAAAGTACTGTAAGTTTGTCGCACGGGATTAGCCGAGCGGTCTCGGGCGCTGCAGTCATGGACTGTGTGGCTGATCCCGGCGGAGGTACGAGTCCTCCCTCGGGCATGGGTGTGTGTGTTTGTCCTTAGGATAATTTAGGTTGACTAGTGTGTAAGCTTAAGGACTGATGACCTTAGCAGTTAAGTCCATAAGATTTCACACACAGTTTTTACTGTAAGTTTATCAACAAAAAAGAGAAAAAAATAATGTAGCATTGTCTGACAGAAATATAAAGTCAAGTGAAACAGTAAGAATAAATGAAATGTAACAAAGTAACCAACACCTTATTAGAGCCAAAGAATCTAGTGCCCAATACCCTTTTCAAGGGAAAGTAAAGAGAAAATTATCCCTTCATCCTTTCTAGGAAGTCAAGCCTCTAGGTGGTAGTACTTCCGTGAAACCATGGAAAATTAAATGGCTCTGAGCACTATGGGACTTAACATCTGAGGTCATCAGTTCCCTAGAACTTAGAACTACTTAAACCTAACTAACCTAAGGACATCACATACATCCATGCCCGAGGCAGGATTCGAAACTGCGACCGTAGTGGTCGCGCAGTTCCTGACTGAAGCGCCTAGAACCACTCGGTCACAACACCCGGCGGAAAAGAAAGCCTTGGATTTACTACAGAAACTAAAAATATGCAACCTGTCATAGTTTTAATTATTAGTATGCAGATGACGTAAATACTAATGTAACGTTGATCAGCACACACTCCCAAGTAACCAATCGGAATATATGCACTTATAGCAGTTACACCCTGTACTGTGGGACAGTAAAAATATAATAATAGGATCTAAATATGTCGTTGTAACACTTTGTGGATTAGCTCCCTCTCGTGTTCAAGTACAGAACTGAAACTGTATTATTTCCTTTTAGGTAATCCTGTATATTCTCATACAGGGGGTGGACAAACATGCGGAAACACCAAAAACGCAATATATTACAATGCCTAACACGGTGTAAGAAACATGTTGGCATTTAAAACAGCTTCCAATCGTTGAATGGTTTTAAAGTGAATCTTATACCATTCCTTCTGAAGTATAGTCTCAAGTTCTACTAACGATAACGGTGGTGCACAGGTATCACGCGCTCTTCTGTCCAAAGTAGACGGGAAAGGCTAAATAACACTGAGACCTAGTGACTGTAATGACCAGGGGAGTTGCAATAATTCATCCTTGTGCTCACAAAAGCAGTTCTAGATTATGAGAGCTGTGAGAACAGGGGCATTACATATTGAAACACAGCGTCTGCGTTGTGGAACAAACACAGAACCGTGGAACGGATCTGATCAGCTACAATAGTCACATAAACCTTGGCATTAATGCGACCTTGCAGAGTAACCATAGGGTTCACGGGTGTCATGGCTGCCCAAATCGTCACCGATCTCCCACCATGTTTCACTCTTGGGGCGTAAACTTAGCCAGAAGTTGGAAACTTTATGGAAGAAGACTCATTCTACGAAATGAGAAGCCTACATTGCATCACAGTCCAAGGTTTATTGCTTGGACGCCATGTTCCGCGTCACGGGCATTTATATCACCGACGGGTGGTTTTGGAATTCAAGCTCGCCCTGAAGTTCGCTGGGTATGGAGCACTCTTCAAGTTCTTATGGTTCTAAGTGGGATCGCGAATGCGACGTTCAGCTGCAGCTCTCTTCACAGTAATGTTCAGCTACATCTACATCTACATCTACATTTATACTCCGCAAGCCACCCAACATTGTGTGGCGGAGAGTACTTTACGTGCCACTGTCATTACCTCACTTTCCGATTCGAGTCGCGTATGGGTCGCGGGAAGAACGACTGCCGGAAAGCCACCGTGCGCGCTCGAATCTCTCTAATTTTACATTCGTGATCTCCTCGGGAGGTATAAGTAGGGGGAAGCAATATATTCGGTACCTCATCCAGAAACGCACCCTCTCGAAAGCTGGACAGCAAGCTACACCGCGATGCAGTGCGCCTCTCTTGCAGAGTCTGCCACATGGCTAAACATCTTCGTAACGCTATCACGCTTATCAAATAACCCTGTGACTTCTTTGAATCTTCTCTATCTCCTCCGTCAACCCGACCTTGTACGAATCCCACACTGATGAGCAATACTCAAGTATAGATCGAACGAGTGTTTTCTAACCCACCTCCTTTGTTGATGGACTACATTTTCTAAGGACTCTCCCAATGAATATCAACCTGGTACTCACCTTACCAACAATTAATTTTATATGATCATTCCACTTCAAATCGTTCCGCACGCATACTCCTAGATATTTTACAGAAGTAACTGCTACCAGTGTTCGTTCCGCTATCATATAATCATACAATAAAGGATCCTTCTTTCTATGTATTCGCAATACGTTACATTTGTCTATGTTAAGGGTCAGTTGCCACTCCCTCCACCAAGAGCCTATCCGCTGCAGATCATCCTGCATTTCGCTACAATTTTCTAATGCTGTAACTTCTCTGTAAACTACAGCATCATCCGCGAAAAGCCGCATGGAACTTCCGACACCATCTACTAGGTCATTGATATATATTGTGAAAAGCAATGGTCCCATAACACTCCCCTGTGGCACGCCAGAGGTTACCTTAACGTCTGTAGACGTCTCTCCATTGAGAACAACGTGTTGTGTTCTGTTTGCTAAAAAATGTTCAATCCCGCCACACAGCTGGTCTGATATTCCGTAGGCTCTTACTTTGTTTATCAGGCGACAGTGCGGAACTGTATCGAAAGCCTTCCGGAAGTCAAGGAAAATAGCATCTATCTGGGAGCCTGTATCTAATATTTTCTGGGTCTCATGAACAAATAAAGCGAGTTATGTCTCATGCAATCGCTGTTCCTGGAATGCATGTTGATTCCTACGGACTAGATTCTGGGTTTCCAGAAATGACATGATACGCGAGCAAAAAAATGTTCTAAAATTCTACAACAGATCGATGTCAGAGATATAGGTCTATAGTTATGCGCATCTGCTCGACGACCCTTCTTGAAGACTGGAACTACCTGTGCTCTTTTCCAATCATTTGGAACCTTCCGTTCCTCTAGAGACTTGCGGTACACGGCTGTTAGAAGGGCAGCAAGTTCTTTCGCGTACTCTGTGTAGAATCGAATTGGTATCCCGTCAGGTCTAGTGGACTTTCCTCTGTTGAGTGATTCCACTTGCTTTTCTATTCCTTGGACACTTATTTCCATGTCAGCCATTTTTTCGTTTGTGCGAGGATTTAGAGAAGGAACTGCAGTGCGGTTTTCCTCTGTGAAACAGCTTTGGAAAATGGTTTTTAGTATATCAGCTTTACGCTTGTCATCCTCTGTTTCAACGCCATCATCATCCCGTAGTGTCTGGGTATGCTGTTTCGAGCCACTTACTGATTTAACCTAAGACCAGAACTTCCTAGGATTTTCTGTCAAGTCGGTACATAGAATTTTACTTTCTTACTTTCTTTACTGTCGAAAACCCTCAACAAACACCTTCGCCCACGTGACTTGGAAGATGTTTTCTTCTGTTTTCTCTGTATGTGGTATCCATCTTCGATGTGGCGCTTCTTGAAACAACAAACACTTCAGCTACCTTGGTTGCGAAGCACCTGCCATACGAGTAGCAACAATTTTCCCACGTTAGAATTCACTTATCACCGTCATAATGCACTCACAACTCCACATAACTCTGTTCAAACCACACCTGAAAGTGGCAATGTATTGTGTAAATTGCACAGGCGCCGTTGATTGTCAAGTACAACAGCGCAAGCTGCACGCTTGGCTAACATCTTCATTTATGCTCAGGCTTACATTTCTCACGGTATATCCATATTTTTGTTCCCCCACCACTAGGTATTTCGCTATTCAGGAAGCACTTTCAGGGTTTTTACTCTATTTGCCGCAATTTTTCAAATTCGGTTCTGAATTATCTGTCCTTGACAAGTGATTGATTTGTTTTCTCCTGTTTTGCTAAAACATATTACCATGATATTTTTATTAGGAAACATAATTACTAATATAAAAAAATTCTTAAACATGCTGAATTTTTTGCCTAGACCAAGAAATTTATTTGATTTTTATAAATCATTCTTTCCAAATGTTTGGAATTTTTGCTAAAAGTGATAGAAAAGTGTTTGGTTAAGGCTTTTGTGTTTTGAGAGATACATAAATTTTCCTAACACATAGGCATTAAACAACTTTGTACTTAATGGCTAGCCGAGCACGTGGCCTTGAGTGAGTACGAACCAATCCCACACTGAAATACAGCACTCCCCACCCTCCATAGTTGTCACAACTTACTCGTTATCTCTCAGTAGCTGCTAACACCTGGTCTTGTGCGCGTCGTGGTACACTGCGTTATCTTTGTGTCTACTATTCGTCTGTTATCGTTGCGTGTGCGTGGCAAATTAATGCAGTGGCATACCCGTACAAAGTGTCGGAAAATAAAAATCGGAGTCGTCCTAGGACCCACAGTTCGAAATCATCTTTAAAGAATATCGGACAAGAAATACCTTTGCGAGGACAATCTCGTGAATACCTCTGCAATGTAAGACAGTATTTTGAGACCTAAAGGGAGAATGGAGGACCTGTTATTTCCATTAATGAGGTAGTCGATACAACTGTAGCGGCATTGAGAGTAAACAGAACAACCGTTAAACATATAAACAAGGAGCAAAATGAAACACTAAATACACTTTCGGGACTATCAAATCTTAATTCAGAAATTCCAAGTCTGGGAACTCAGGGGAAAAACGATCCGTCCAGTAACGTGTGAAAAAAGCTTACAAATTTGTATGATTCACAGACATTTGCATGCATATTATCACCAATGGTATGAAAACAACATCCAACGCTTAAAGAGGCTGGTCCTTTTGCAGACAGTGAGTCATCTCTTCGCTTGCTTTATTAAACCTGGGGTTTAATAACGACAATGTATCTGGTCATAAGGAACTCTTAGAAAGGCAAGATATTGTAGCATTCAGATGCGGATTTTTGCGGCAGGTAAAGGAGATTGATGTAGATGACTTAGTGTCGCCAGTTGAAACGTGAGTGAATTTTTGTCATTCACTGAAGACAGATTCGTCTGGTGGATCACAGGAATAAGCGGCACTACCTGCTGGAAAAGGAAGTAGAAATATTGTTGTCCGTGCAGGTACAGCCCATGAATTAGTTCCTGTCTGTTTGCACGTTCTCAGGTCAAAGAAAACCTCAGTTTCTCACGCGGAATTGAACCACATCATATTTTTACGTTGTAAATTCTCTGTTAAAAAAATTGGAAAAACTGTTGTACATTCTTACTGACAATGTGCCAAACCAACTGTTGTACAGGACAAAGCCCCAACGACAGCTATAAAAGAAGAGATCACACAGTTGTTAGGACGAAATAACATAAAATTCTATGACCCAATGAAAGTGCAACTATAAGAACTTGTTTCACAACATAAGACACGACACCCAACACACGTTGTAATTGAAGTTGCCAACCAGTATGGACATTCTGTAATTAGATTACAGTCCTAGCATTGTCGCTTTAATGCTATAGAGCACATATCTGGCCAAATCAAGGGATGCACAGCACGTGAAAACAAGAAATTCCCACTTTTAGAAGTGGAAAGATTTTTACATGAATTTGTTTCTGAAGTAACTGCAGTGTTGTAGCACATACAAATCGTATGAGTCAGGAAGCGTTGAAGAAAGAATGCGTGTAAGAAAAATAAAATAAATAAGACAAAACTCTCTGGAATTGTGCATTAAAGGGTCACAGCTGGGATGATTTCGAGACATAGTAAGAACCTGTTACAAACAATATTCTTATTCCACCCAGATGAACCAGTTGTTCTCCTAATAACTCAACGTAGTTCACTCATCTACATCTACATCTACATGTCTACTCTGAAAATCCAACTTAAGTGTCCGGCAGAGGATTCATCAAGCTACCTTCACAATAATTCTCTTTTATTCCACTATCGAATAGCGCGCGGAAAAGACGAACATCTTTATCTTTCCACGCGAGCAATGATTTTCTTTATTTTATTATAATTATCGTTCCTTCCTACGTAAGTTGACGTCAGCAAAATATTTTCGCATTTTGAAGAGAAGGTTGATTACTGGAATTTTGTGAGAAGATCCCGACGCAACGAGAAACGCTTTTGTTTTAATTACGTCCGCCAGAATTCCTGTATCATGTCCGTAACACTCTCTCCCCTTGTCCTAGATAATACGAAACGTGCTGCACTTACATGAACGTTCTCGATGTTCTCTGTTGATCCTATCTGGTAAGGATCCCACATCAAGCAGCAGTGCTCCAAAAGAGGACGGACAAGCGCAGTGTAGGCAGGCTAGATAATCTGCTGCATCTTATAAGTGTTCTGCCAATAAAACGCATCCTTTGATTCTCCTTCAACACAACATTTTCTATGTGTACTTCCCAATTTATGTTGTTCGTAATTTAGTAGAATATACGGCTTTTAGATTTGATTGATTTATCGTTTAACTGCAGTTCAAAAGATTCCTTTTAGCGCCCACGTGGATGAACTCAAACTTTTCATTGTTTAGGGTGAATTGCCAATTTTCACACCATACAGACATTTTATCTAAATCGTTTTGCAGTTGGTTTTGATCTTCTGATGACTTCATTAATAAGAGCCTTTGTGCGGCTCTGCATATTTCCTTATTTGGGGAGAGTTGTTACACGTGACGAAATATTAAAAAAATGCGCGTATGAGTGAATCGATAGTACAGCTAGTGCGACTATATTTGGACTGACGGTTGACAGGCTGGCAACAGTGTCTCCCGTTGTTCTTTGGAGCCTTGCCGATGACGGTTTTGAAGGGTCGATTTCTGTGTTCGGAACTCGTTAGGGAACAGCTGAACTCACTGTATGTTCTTCTACCCGCACAAGCATGGTGTTTCAATTAGTGAGACGTCCTCAAGCAATTGAGCCCAGAGAACTAAGTCCTCTTACAGTATTATGTGTCACCTTACAAGTCATCTAGTTCCGACATTTATTTCACGAATAGTAAATGCATTTGTTTATTGATTTCTCGCGTGAAAGAGAATTCGGTGGTTCATGAATATATTTGAGTCCCTCGACCATGCGAGCAAGGAAGCTCACTCAAAATTTCATAACCTGTTATTTTATAAAGCATACGTTAAGTCCCTCCGCTGGAACCAAGTAATTAACCAGTTTGGAAATTTTATGTGATGAATTACTTTCGGGTATCGTAAAATGGTGTGATCTGATAATTAACTTCCTTTGTGGAACCAAAGACCATGTGTATGGATAGTGGATGCAGTTATTTCTTTGTCCCATGTATTGGTGTTTCGTTAATTACGAGGGCTTGCTGAGAAGTAATCACTCCAGACTTTTTATTCTGTTCGTGGAACTCTGTGAGTAACTGCACTTACCTTAATTATAAAATGCTGCTCGTTGTGAGGAATGAAATAAAGTCAAGTGCATGGTAACTGCCTGTCCTGAATTGCCGTCAAACAATAAGTGGCAACCTTAAAATGTGCTTCAGCTTTTCAGGATTCACTTTCAACATAAATAAAACTACTTTACGTCGTGTACCGAAATACACTGCCACTGTAAGTCACTCTGTCTTGAACTACCGTCAAACAATAAGTAGCAATCTTAAAATGGGCTTAAATTTTCGAGGATTCACTTTAAACATAGATAAAACTACTTTACCTTTTGTACTGAAATACACTGCCACTATAAGTCAGACTCAGTGTTGGCAATAAAACAACTCGTAAACGTGAAAAGTAGTGAAGCCTAACGGAGAAGTATCTCGCGAACTTCGTAACTGTTGATGGGGTAATGCGTGTGTAACATTCGATAAGCTGGTCGCGCCATCTATTTCGTGCCGAACAGCGACACCCTCAGGGAGCTCGACTGAGTCCGTGTCTGGTGAACTCTGAGATCCGGAGCTGAGGCTGGTCAGCTCTGCCAGATCTCTACAGCCGTAAGGCCACGATTCGACAATGGTGCAACGGCTTAACATAATAGGGGAAGCGAATCTCGCCTTAACCGTGTCGATCGCGAGGAAGGTACAAATATCTATATATACTTCCCCAGCTGCAGTGTAAGCTACTTACTGATACGGATGATGGTTTCTGAGAGTAGTTATTGGCGCTTACTGATACGGATGATGGTTTCTGAGAGTAGTTATTGGCGGACAATGTTTGCAGCATGTGTAGTATCTCCGTTGTAATGGGGCTACACAGACAACCGAAGTTATTAGTGGTTTTTCAGTTCCTTAGCGGTGCATTTGACTTCGGAATAGGCCGCTGTTTTTTATGGAACCACTACTTGGTATTTGGGTGACTACTTGAATAGCAGAACGCCCTCTCAACAAATAATGAGTAATAAAAGAGTAATATGATGTATATAAATTATCGGAATAATTTATAGTACCAAAAAAGAAAGAAGGGCGAATACAATAGTGTGAACACCTCAAAACTTGGACTTTGCTGGTGGAAACCATCGCGTAACTTTAAGGTACGCTGCTACAGAATGCGAACCGTTTTGGAATATGGATATTTCTGACGGAACTATTTAACTACCTTAATTTTATTAAAATGGTTGTGACCCGCAGAAACGCGATGGATTTAGACTCCAGTGAGTTAGAAGATGGATTGGAGGCAACTGGAGTAACTGAAGCACGCAATATTATGAAAATGGTTAGTCGTGAAATACAGACGATGGCAGTATTTCTAGAGACTTTTTATACGTGTAGATATATTAATTCAGGCTTTACACACTCAAAATTTCGGCCTTATGTTAAAAGCCAACTTTTGTCCATAATTTTAGCTTAAAGTAACAATATCTGTAACTTGCTTGAAATTGTTTTCCCGGCACGCCCGTTGAATTTCGTATCTCACTATACCACGTGGCTGCAACAGTTAACCTTTGCAATGAAGCGCTACAGAGTACAGTTTATCATGCAACAGGAAAATGGTTATATGTACGAATGATTATCTAGCCCAGAAAATGACATAGGCATATATAATGTACAACCAAGAATTGTTAGTGCAAATAGAGTCTTCCTCAGTACACAAATAACAAAAGAAAGAACTTTTCATTGACCATTTGTTAATAGACTATGTGCAGTGAGTGACAACTGCACTTCTACGACAACAATCTTCTTCCAGTTTGATGACTTAACTGTAACTGCTTAAAATCATGTACGAGAGCTGCTCAAAAATTTTCGGAACATTTGCAGTTTCGGGCCAATGGGGTGTTGGAGTGAAGTGAGACGGGCATCCCTGCACACGTCAGTGTTTAGTGTGTAACTGTCGGAGGTTTCATTCTTGTATGTCGGTTAGTTATTGTTCTATGCTGTACTGAGTAGAATGTTGTGTCGGAAAGTTCGCGAATTTCGATATAGCAGAGTAAGAGGAGCTACGGATCTGAACTAAAATTTGCGTGAAACACAAGAAAACCTTTAGAGAGACAAACCAAATGATGCAGGAAGCCTATGGTGACGAGAGCTTAAGCCTTACTCGGTTTAAAATGGCAGAACGGAAGTTAAAGGTGACCCTCGTTAAGGACGCCCTTCGGCGTCAACCGACGACGCTCAAGTCAGGAACGTCAACGAAACTGTGCATGCCAATCGCTGACTGAATGTCCGAGAGCTCGCAAAAGAATTCATTTAAGTTGGATCATGTTATGAAATCCTGGCACAGCATCTTGAAATGCATTGTGTTGCCGCTAAGTTCTTCTACGGCTCCTGAGTGAAGACCAGAAAGCCTCGCAATCTGTAAATAGCTTCCGGATTGTACAAATGAGAGTAGGACGTTCCTTAAGAGAATCATAACTGGTGATGAGACGTGGGTCTATGGTAATGACGTTGACGCTAGAATTCAGACTTCACAATGAGTCAGGAAAGGTTCTCCAACATGAAAAAAAAAAAAGCTCGTCAGGTCAGGTGAAATGTCAAAGCCATGCTCGTAGTTTTCTTTGACTATGAAAAATTAGTTCATCACGAATTCGTGCCACAGGGACAAACAGTTAATTGATGGTATTATCTGGACGTTTTGCGACGCCTGCATGAAAGTGTGAGAGGGAAACGTTCTGAAATATGGGGAGACAATTCATGGCTCTTGCATCAAAATAATGCACCCGCAAATTCATCCCTGTTGGTGCGTGACTATTACACAAAAAGGAAATCACTGTGCTGCCTCATCCTCAGTACTCTCCAGATCCGGTTCCGACTAACATTCCTACTATTTCCAAAGCTGACAACTCCGTTGAAAGGATGAAGATTTGCAACGATAAAAGAAAATTCGCAGATGGCGCTTCGCGCGATCCAGCAAGAGGCGTACCAAGACTGCTTCCGGAAGAGGTAATGGCTTTTGGAGAGGTGTATCAAATGTGGAGGAGAGTATTTCGAAGGCGACCATGCACAATAAGTAAAAGATAAGCGTAGAAAAATTCTGTGGACAAAATTCCAGAATTTTTTTGAACAGACTTCGTAATACACTGACGGAAAAAATTGGAACACCAACAGATAATTTACATGGGGTAATGAAATCCCGGGAATACATTTGCTTCGATAAGATATTTAAGCGATTAACATTATAATATCACAGGTTAATGTAAGCGTGGGGTAACCCAATGCAGATTTGAAATGCTGTTACGCTAATAACCAGTGTAACCACCAAAATGTTGAATGCAAGCACGCAATAGTCGAGTTCCATGCCTGTCGTAGTTGGTCGCTCAATGCGGGGACGATTAATGTTGTTTGTGGATGTCTCTGGAATTGTCCTCCGATAATGCCTACATGTGCTCGGTTGGAGACAGATCTGGTGATCCGAGCAGGCCAAGGCAACATTTGGACACTCTGTAGAACATGTTAGGCTACAACAGCGGTAGGTGGACGGACGTTATCAAAAATGGTTCAAATGGCTCTGAGCACTATGCGACTTAACTTCTGCGGTCATCAGTCGCCTAGAACTTAGAACTAATTAAACCTAACTAACCTAAGAACATCACACACATCCATGCCCGAGGCAGGATTCGAACCTGCTACCGTAGCGGTCGCTCGGTTCCAGACTGTAGCACCTAGAACCGCACGGTTGCTTCGGCCGGCGGGCGTTATCCTGTTGGAAAACACCCTCTGGATGCTGTCCATACATAGCAGAACAAGAAGTGGAATCACCAGACTGACTTACAGATTTGCAGTCAGGGTACGTGGAATCACTATGAGAGTGCAGCTGCTGTCATACTAAATCGCACCCTAGACCATAACTCCATGTGTAAGTCCAGTGTGTCTAACCTGCTAACGGCCTGGTTGCAGGCCTCACCTGGCCTCCAACTAACCAGCACACGACCATTACTCGCACCGAGCCAGAACCAGCTTTCTTCAGAAAACACAACAAAGTTCTACCTTCCTCTCCAAGCTGTCGCTTAACATCACTGAAGCCACAAATGGTGGTGGCTTTGGGTCAGTGGTATGCACGCTACAGGGCATCTGGCTTGTAGCTGCCCCTGAAGTAACCTATTTCTAACAGATCTTTCTGTCACTGTGGTGCCAACTGCTACTCAGATTGCTGCTGCAGATGCAGTAAGATGCGCCAGAGCCATACGTCGAACACGATGGTCTTCCCTCTCAGCAGTGCATCATGGCCCTCCAAATCCTGGTCATCTAGCGACCGTACATTCTCGAGACCACCGCAGGCAGTAGCAATGTACAGTGGCTACATTCCTGTCAGGCTCTTCCACAATAGCGCAGAGGGAACATCCCGCTTCTCATAGCCCTATTACTCGACAGCGTTCGAACTCTGTGAGGTGTTGGTTCAAATGGTTCAAATGGCTCTAAGCACTATGGCACTTAACATCTGAGATAGTCAGTCCCCTAGTCGTAGAACTACATAAACCTAACTAACCTAAGGACAGCACACACATCCATGCTCGAGGCAGGATTCGAACCTGCGACCGTAGTAGCAGCGCGGATCGGATCCGGACTAAAGCGTCTAGAACCGCTCTGCCACAATAGCGGCTTGAGGTGTTGATAACGGCGTCTTTGCCACCTTAAAGACATTCTTGATTGACTCACCACGTCGAATCTCAAAGGTTAATAACGGACATGACCACTTCAGTATGTACAGGGTGTTTCAAAAATGACCGGTATATTTGAAACGGCAATAAAAACTAAACGAGCAGCGATAGAAATATACCGTTTGTGGCAATATGCTTGGGACAACAGTACATTTTCAGGCAGACAAACTTTCGAAACTTTTGAAACACCCTGTATTTAAAGCAAATCTTATTTTAATCCTCATAGTTGTGCTACTAGAGACACTCTTACGTATCCGGCACGACATTTAACTAGGCATCATCTCTCAGATGTAAAAAACACTCCTACCAGCTTTCGTTTATGTCTTTTTTCATTATCAGTGTATAAAGATAATATTAACAGTGTTTCTGAATGTGCTAAATATTTTTGGAGGCAGCCACAGTTAAACAGGGATAGGAAGCATAGCCTATCCTGATGCAAGGCCTGATCTTACTTAAACACGTATTGAGGGGAAAAGAAAGTAAACGTTGAGAACATAAAATGTGTTATAAATTTACCGGCCTCTGTGTCCTAGCGGTTCTAGTCGCTTCAGTCTGGAACCGCGCTCCTGCTACGGTCGCAGGTTCGAATCCTGCCTCGGGCATGGATGTGTGTGATGTCCTTAGGTTAGTTAGGTTTAGGTAATTGTAAGTCTAGGGGATTGATGACCTCAGATGTTAGGTCCCATAGTGCCTAGAGCCGTTTGAACCATTTTTTTATAAATTTGCTCCATTAGAAAATTATCTTTTTACAGGACAAATAAGTACATTTTGAGGGTTATTAATCACCACCGAAACACAAACATATAAAAAAGGCCGCTTTGAGAAATGATTCAAACTATGTAAGGGTCGAACTAACACGCCAGTAATTGAGAAGGGACAATATTTATAATATGAACAAGGATTCCAATGCAAAGAGTAGAGACCTCTTTCCACACTGGTACAGGACTCAAACCAATTCACAGAGCTTAATTTTCGCTTTATATCAGAACGCAAAACAAAAACGAAACTATTAACTGCATATAACCATGACATCAGATGTAATAAACACAATAATAATAATAATAATAATAATAAACTAGTCCTAAATGATAATCGCCTATTGAGGTTGAAATGCATACCTTAAGCCAAAAATCATGTAGCGCTCTTACCAGCAATAGTAATAACATCGATACAGACAGTACGCCGACTGATAGACGACGACCGCATGACTGAAATGAAGGAAGACGTAAAAAAGAGCTTAACTGCCACGAATTCAACTCTTCTGGCAAACCGTCTGACCGATTGTATCAAAAGGGCCACAAGTTGGACATACAACTGGCCCAGCTACCTGCACACCACAGAGCTGCGCAAGGTCTTTCAGTGTTCATAGAAAGTTGCTAGTTACAGGACGCAGTTTAGAATTTTGAGTGTGTGTGGGTCATTGTGTGTGTATAGATGTGACCCTTTGGAGTTGATAGCATAGCGTGTCATCTTAATAAGTTATTGAAACGATGTGAAAAGTGTACTTGTTTCAGTGTATCGATCCGATAACATACTTTAAATGACAGAATTTTAGAGATGGCTTACAAGATATGCAGAAATTACAGAGATTGACACATGTTAGTCTACACCACTGTGTGTTAATTGTGGTGATAGGAAATTTACAAGAATATTCAGATAATTAGAGTGCCCACTGGTTTAGAGAATCAAACAAGGAGTATCAACCAGTAGAACCACAATTTTTTAATTTTTTTCTGATACAGAGAAGAAACTAGTGCAAAATATTAACACAATAAGTTTTGTCATGGTTCAAATCGTTCAAATGGCTCTGAGCGCCTAGAACCGCATGTTATGTTTAACAGTTAGAGGTTCGTTGTTCTGTCGACTGTATAGTGGTACTTTTAGAACAGGAGGAGCGGTAAAATCCAATTACTTTAAATAAATCACAATTCTCTCGGAATTACAATTTTTTACCATTTTGTATTTAGTGAGAAGCTAACGTACATACTTTGGTATGTGAATTTAATAAGCAAGCGAGCAATATAAAAGGCGCAATATAATTTTACAATTCACACAATATCTTCATAATGGTATGACAGCAACACATACGTTTTGAAACTTGGATTAATCGACCTTCATCATTACATCGGTTCTTGAAAACAGGACTACTTGCTGCTTCATTAATTTGAAGCTGGAAATCTGTGTTTCTTTCATGAAACCATCTGCTATATTTTATTTGATCAGTGGTTAAAAAATGTTTCAGAACTGCACAAAACATTGGCTAGAAGAGGACTTACATGTAATCACATTTGTTATTCTTTCTATTACAGTGTTCAGTACAAGTGCGATAATTAGTTCCCATAAGCGGGTAAGCAGAGGCAACAAGACATATGATGAATAATGGTGTGATAGTAATGTGTTGCAGATTACTTTTGTGATACCACTGAAGGTAACTCAGTCTCCCTTCCACCCCCCCCCCCCCGCCCCCCACAAGGTGACATATCCCCTTTCCTCAACTCTCCCTTTTTCCAACTTCCAACCAGTAACTACTGCCAGACAAAAAAAGTGAAGCACATGATTAGAGTTGAAATTCTCCGTGCAATAAAATTTCGTCAGTGTTGTTTGTGTTTACTGTAGTTACTAGAAAATGGTTCAAATGGCTCTGAGCACTATGCGACTTAACTTCTGAGGTCATCAGTCGCCTAGAACTTAAAACTAATTGAACCTAACTAACCTAAGGACATCACACACATCAATGCCCGAGGCAGGATTTGACCCTGCGACCGTAGCGGTCGCTCGGCTCCAGACTGTAGCGCCTAGAACTGCACGGCCACTCCGGCCGGCAGTTACTAGACCTGGCATGCTAAATAATGGGGTTGAAAAGCGTCAGATTTTGAATGACCACTGTGAAGGAGACAGAGATGTTGTGCACATGTGTGAGACAGCGATATCATTGTGGATTTTTGGGGCATTTGGGTGTGACAGTGACCGAGCAGACATACACAAGGTCAAGGTTGATTTCAAGTCATAGTAGTTGGGGGCACTCTGACAGAACAATGGTATCTTATGGGCTTCCTGCATCCTAGTGTGTTATCTCTCGTGCTACATTATCATGGTGCCTCTTTCACACATGCCACATGCCCCTGTGAACTGTATGTATGATGTTGAGGTAGTCCCCTGGTCAGCACGATCCCCTGATTTGTCCATGTTAGTAAATGTGAGATAACAATTCAGTCATCACCTCTGTCCCAGTTCCAGTATGAAGTATAAAAAGAACCAGTTGCAACAGTTGTGGGGCAGTTGGCTCAGGAAAGGTTACAACGGTTTTACGGGAGTCTTCCCAACTAAATCAGTGTGTGTATCCAAGTCAGAGGGGATGCAAAGTCAAACTGATAAGTAGGCTCCATCTGCCAATTCCATTGTAAATTTGACTCTATACTGTAGTAACTGAAATAACATCACTTACCCTCATTTCATTCCCTCCTCCCTTCTGCATGTTTCACGTTTTGTCAGGTAGTTTATTTCTTTCAAGATGGAGGATTGAGCCCATTTATGCTAACTGCCAATCAAATATAACGTTATTAATTTCCAGTACTATGATTTGGTTATAGAGAAATCTGAAATCTAGCTGAAAATTCTGGGAAATATGTTTGTTATTCTAATGACGAGCATCAGTGCCACAGAGATAAAAAATAACCAGTATAATGCACGTAGCGCACATGCGCATAGTTAAAATTGTTGAAAATAATTGAATATGTGGGAAATGGGTTGCTCGCCTCAAGTGAAACAGTATTTCTAGCAGTTGTGGGTGTGGCTTCCTCAGCAACACGTTTTAAGAAGCTCCCTGTGAGGTTCAACTTCTTCAACCCCTTCCATCACCACCACCACCACCACCACCACCACAATCACCACTCCTTGCACCACACTGAAGCATATTCATCTGTAGGCACACACTTTCTGATCAGAACTGTGAGGGCACCTCGATGTAAAAGGGGACCTGCCATTATAAAATGAGGCAAAGGGTATTGTGTTCCCAACAGAGAAGCAGTAATAGGAAAATATGCCGGGCAGAAGAGTCACCTGGGTAGTCAGTCCATCAGGAACATTTATACTTCTCTTGTGCTGTACAGGTCGACGCTTGGTGTTGTGAATATGAAGTAGAAAAGAGAAGGAATAACCACAGCTAAACTAAGATCAGGCAAACCTCGTGTATTGACATCACATGAAATCAGTGGAAGGAATCACTCATGAGTTCCAAATGGCTGCCAGCAACTAAGCTACTACAAAGTGCACAGGGAATTTAAAAAAAAATGAGTACAATGGTCCAGTAGCTCCTCATAAGCTAACATTTCTGTCCATGGAAACTGATGCTTGACATGGTGTAAAGAACTACGTCACTGGACAGTGGATGACTACTGATAAGTGATTCACTCTACAGGATGTTACAAATAGGTACGGCCAAACGTTCAGGAAACATTCCTCACACACATGTACAGCGTGTGCAGGCACTATCAGCAGCTGATTAGCCTCCATGGGTACACTTCTTAGAATGGATCATCCATGAATGTACGTTCTGTTGCTGTGTGTTTCCATTCCATGATTAATGTGATTTGAAGAGAAGTAATAAAATGAGCTCTAACATGGAAAGTAAGCGTTTCCGGACACATGTCCACATAACATCTTTTCTTAATTTGTGTGTGAGGAATGTTTCCTGAAAGTTTGGCCGTACCTTTTTGTAACACCCTGTATATCATGTAACAATCTGATGGAAGATTTAGGTTTGGTGGATGTCTGGAGAAAGGTGCTGGGCAACATGTTTAGTGTAAACAGTGAAGTATGGAGGAGGCGTTATTATCGTATTGGGGTGTTTCTTGTGGGTAGGACGCGGTCCCCAAACGCTAAATCATTAACGATATTGTTACGTTATGCATAATTAGGCGTCCTAATGAGCTGCCTAGAATTGGAATGAGGTCAGGTGAATTTGTTTGCAAGGCTGTGCAGGCGCAGGACAGAGAGTGTGTCGCAGCTGGGCGACCCACAGCTCCCACTGCATGTGAGCCTGGAACAAGGACATCAGCAAAGTAACTTATGTGGGTAAATTTCAGTATGGGAAGTTCTGACAAGGGATGGCAACTTGAGAGGATGTACAATGCTCCAGTAAATGGTGGAGTGTAAGACAAGTTGAAACATTGCGTCCTACAGATCCTTGAGAATCTACAATAATAGTTCACAGTCAAGTATTAAAGCAAATCTGAATTCACCTATGATCTCAGAAAAATGAGGTATATCCAGTGAGACAATCATTTTTTCATTATATTTAAAACTAAACAAATAATATTTCACAGTGAATAAGTATTTTCACAATGAACCTCTTAATTAATAACTTTTAAAAGCTTAATGCAGTTTCAATGTACAATACCTCAGATGATAGCATTGCACTGTAGCTATTATCTCTGAAAGCTACCTGCCTCTGTCTATTTTATTTCTTGATTTATTACGTATTTATATCTTTTAATTTTGCAAAATCTCTCAGAACAGCTCACTCCTTGTAATACTTGTGCATTTAATTAATGAAAAGTTTGCTATTCCACCAATAACTTTATTTAACCCGATACTGCAAAATCATAGCAATTTAAGTGTTCAGTCGCATGTGTTATCTGACACCACATTTGTAAAAGAGTGCCCAAAGATGCTCCTGACTAGAATGCCTAAATAATTGGCTAAGCAGTATTTAATGTCAAGATGTTGACATTTATCATCAGTCACTTGTGCAAAAACAGTAGGTTATTTATTTATGGGCAAACCTTTATTTAGATTTATTGTGAATTGTCTGAGTGTGACACAATTTTTGTAAAAATGCTTTATTTAAATATTGTTGTACTGTATTAGCTTAGACTGAGAAGTCAAATTATGTCGGTAGGAGCTACGACCGGTATGTTTCTGGTAGGGACAGTCTTCAGCCAGTGGAAGAGTAAACAGTCGCAGAACGCTACAGAGGTCAAGTAGAGACTAAGACTAGGCGAAGAGTTCAACAGAGCAATTCTGAACATTTTTCCATGTGTTCTGGAAGGAGAAAGACCTGCCTCTGTTAACAAGTTATTCGATTATGGAGGTTTTTGGTTCTGGGATTTTAACGGTGGCAGCCATACTTTTAACTTCTGAAGGGACAATATATTTCGAGAGTTACATATAAATTGAAGATGAAGAGGTAAAGGAAGGAAAGGAAAGGGATCACTACTGTCAGCTGCATTGGGACGAGGTGGAAATAGCTAATTCTATGTAAATTGAGGGTGAAGAGGGGAGAAAAGGAAAGGAAAGGGAGTTGATCACTGCTGTCAGCATTTGGACAATAGGTGGAATCAGCTGCGATGAGTGAAAGTGTTCGCCAAACAAGGATTCGAACCTGGGATCTCCTGTCTACTAGGTATGTGCTTTAACCACTGCGTCATCTGAGACACATTTTCACTTATCATGTTGAACTCTGAACTGATTCGAGCTGGTAAATATTTCATATATTTTGATCACAATATGGCCTTATTTTCTGCGTATCTTTGATGACTGTTTAGTTCGGAAATTTTGCTGCCATTCTTGTAAAGCTCTCAGCGTAACTTTATTGCAGTTGGTAAAGGTATTTTCCGTCTGTACTTTAGCTGAATTTTGTAGGACCAGTTCCCATTTATTTGAGGAGTCCTTTCTTGAATAAACATTATTCGACATAATTCTCTTTACAGTATGGCAGCCAGTCAAGGAATATTTTAGGGAACTGGACTGGGAAATTTATTTCAAGGACCCAGTGGAATCTTTACAAGTTTTCTCCCAGATAAATTGTGGGTGACAAAAGTCGTTTGCTTTTCAAAACCGAGGTGATTCTGTCCAGTCAAAGCTGCTGACAGGAGACACCCTGAGCCCTCTGCTGAAACTGCTAGGGAATTCACGCCATTGAATTTAGCCAATAGCGTGCACGGGACACCGATCACGTGTGTGGACGCCGGAGCTTCTCTCTCTTGTAATCCAGACCTCGACCAGAACAGACGTCTTTTTGGAAGGCAGAGCCTCTGGCTCTGCTTTTCACGATCGGCCACCAACGTAAGTTAACAGGAACCGCTACTCCTTCCGTTGCGCATTTCAATTAAATTGTTCAACCTCCTAGACTGGCCTAAACCTGGTAAATTCCGGCCCTAGGCGCGCCACTTGCACACCGTACATTGGAATACACCCTGTTTATTGTACCTAATTTCCTGTTTTGCCATTTAACGGCAGTCCTGGATGCCCACTCTCTAATCCTGACCGGTCGGCCTCCTGCACCCTGTCGTCACGAGGCATATGCAATACTGCCTCCCCCATTTCGCAAACCCCGTATACTCTACAACTGGAGCCAGAAGTGCCCTTATACATTTACAATTGGTGACCAGAAGTGGGATCATAAACATTTACATTGGTGTCACGGATCCTAAACATTTATATCTCTGTCGTCAACATCAATTACGGACAATAGAACATAGCGATTGTTATTAAATTGTTTATTTAACTTTTCTTTTGTATTTCAGTGTATTTTATTGAGTCAAAAGTCTAGCCGTTGTCTCCATTAGGATCACCACTATATATTATTGTCTGTGTGCACGTTGATAGCCAGCCAAATTTTCGATCCTGACATGTAAGTCCCAGTCTCTATGTACACCCGCAATCATTGTAGAAAGTAATTCTGTGAAATCACATACCTGGTAATCCTGAATGTCCTTGCTATTAGGATGGACTGAGGAGCTTCTGCTGGTATATACATTACTATTATTAGCTTTTCCACAGGAGGAGGTGGACGCCGGTCCTGTCGTTCGCGATGGGCCAGTTCGTGATGAGCTGCTGGGATCCGGTTCTGAAGCCCAAGATGACCTCAGTATGGGCTCAGACACTATCAGTGTAGTAGGTATTGGCTCTGTCGTACGTGATGAGCTGCTGGGTTCTGTTTCTGGAGTCGAAAGCTGCAACTCATCATCAAAAATTCCTAGAAACGGCGAAGTTGGTCGGCTGTTCGCGTGCTACAGTTGTGGGCATCTATGGAGATCGGCCGAAAGACGATGAAACTACGAGTAGGTGACATGGTGTTCGACTTAAACTCCACATCACAAAATGTGGATGTCGGAGGCTTGTCTACTCTGCAAAGCAGGAAAGATGAATTTCCGTCGCAGCTCTGACAACTGAGTACAATGTTTGGGCAGACACTAGTGTTACAGAGCACATCGTTAAGTGCACACAGTAGAAAATGGGGCTCCTCAGCAGACCACCCCTATGTGTTACATGTATTCTGAAGTTCAACGGACTCGTCAGTTACGACTGCAGTGTGCATGGGATCATCCATAATGGACCTTCTATCAGTGAAAACGTGTCACCTGGTCGGATGAATAACATGTACTGTTACACTAGGTCGCTGGCCGTGTCCACGTACGCCGTCATTCAGAGTAACGGCTGCTAGGAATAAGCATTGTGTTATGGACACAAACCATTGGGGGGCAGTAATGCTATGGAGTACTTTCGTACTTTGTCTCCATGCGACCGCTGGTAATATTACAAGCCACCGTGATAGCGGTGGACTATTTGAACGTTTTTGTAGACCACCTGCATCCCTAAATGTTTGATGTCTTCCCCAGAAGCGATGGCGTCTTTCAGCAGATAACTGTCGTGTCACAACGCCAAAACGGTGTAAAAGAGATTTGAAGAAGATGAGAGTGACCTCACGTTGATCTTTAGCCACCAAGTTCGCCTAGTCTTAACCCGATGGAATGGTATCAGGCGCCAGTTCATCCCCACAAACCATGGGCTCTTAATATAAGAGATGCCTCTCGAAACTACCAAGAATTTTTCGAAAACATACCACACACAATCGTCACTGTACTGCGTTTCAAATTTTACGCTATACGCTCTTACGTAGGTGATCATAATGTTTTGACGTGATCATAATGTTTTGACTCATCAATGTATTTTTGCCACGTATTGACACTGCATTTACTGCTCTCCCAATACTTTCTCGTCTCTTAGATGCAATAAATACTACCCTTACTTTTTATGTGATTTTTTTCTTTAGGTTACACATGTTTGCAGGGAGCGATATGTCATTGGTGAATAAGAAATATTCTACAGTCAAGATCGCTTGGACAGAGTCTTGCTGTCATCATCGGAGATTTCGAATTTCTTATTAACGTGCATACATGCCACCAATACAATGAGCGCAGCTTGCACTCATAGGAAGCGACACCACGCTGGTTTGTCAAAGGCACAAAGAAGAACATATAAAATTTCCTTTACACCAACTGTATGTTCATGAGTGGAGTTAAACAAGTAGAAAGTGCAGTCGTAGCCTAAGCACGTCTAAGGAAGAATTGGGCGGCCAAGAAGCCTACCATCCCCACAGAAAATGTTATTCTAAACATCAATGTGTTACGCTTCTGGGTGCACACACTACCACTCCCACACCACTGCTCGGTTCCCTGACCCGTAGTGGCCTGGACCATCTCTGATCACTACACCTCTGACCAACAGTTAAGTCCATTAACTCCTTCGAGCAAAATGAGATCTATGCTAACTTTAGAGAAACACAACTTACGAGCTATGTGTTGTCGAGAAAGGGTGCGTTCCAGATTGACGTCTTCAGACCGTATCTTCCGAAAATGTCTGTCTCACTTCAATGAAATTAAAGTTCCTCTCAAGTTGAAGTGAACTCTTCCATCGATATTAGTCTATGTTAAATCACTGCTGAAATTTAAAACCATACTGGATATACAATGTGATTATAACTAAACATTCGCTATTTGAGAGAGTCACCACGAAAAACGAGCGATCATAGGACAAAGAAACTTTGTGGATACGTTTGTAAGAACACGCGGAACAGAAATAACGAATAAACCGTTGAAAGAAACTTGTTTTAATTTCCACAATAGTGGGTAACACTTGCTACCGGCGTGTAAAATTTACATTCTAGGTTACAAACTTTTCTTAATTGTCCGACCATCAGCTCAACGACAGACTGGAACCGCATCTGAGATACGTTCCACAATTGTTCGCAGTACTTATCGAATTGGGAACCATGGAATGCTCAGCTGTCGTGACAGAGTTCGTGCACTCCTTGAAATCTAACATGGCGTCCAGAATACTCAGCCATGGCAACAGTAACTTCTTCAACAATTGGTGGCGCAATTGGCCGTCAGCGTCTCCCACGAGCAATTTTCAAACAGCCAATTAATTTAAAATGTCGAATCATGTTCTTCAACTCAGTTGCGGAAATAGGACGTCTCCGTATTCCATTAAAGTGAAGATAGTCGTGAATAACAGCAGCACTGTTGCTATTATTTTGATAAAACAGCCTTACGAGCAAAGACCTGCTTATCTTGTCAAGACGCAGGGTGACTCTGTGCAACTTTATTACACAGTGACGATTGTGTTTCAACCCTACGTCGAAATACCAGTGCCGGAGGCTGACGGCAACATCACTAACTGCGCAAATCCTGCAATGCACAGTCTGAAAATCATTCCTATAAAATTTGGCACCATTACATTAGTTCAAGTAGCGTAACTTTAATTATAACCAGTCTGTGTTACTGCTACGAATGTCTGTATGAGCAACTTTAAGTAACTAAAATAAATAAATAGTTTTACATTAATGTCGACAGAAGAAACTAATCCCTATTCACATCGGCGTGTATGTTTATATCACAGAAACAAGTGTTACTTTAAAGCTGACAGGCTTGTAAAGCTTACCGTTATTGTCCAGAGACAACAAACTGTATACTGTCCATCCAGATCAATGAAGGAACATTCTCTTCGCATAAGTCCCGGATTAGGTATTTATTTAGTATGTATTTATGTATGTATTTATTTAGTCTGAAGTAAGAACCAGCTGCCGTCCATCAACGCAGCTTGTCGCTGCCATGCTGCATCTCTCCGAGAAGTGTCATAATGCACACTCGCTGCATCGAACTGTAGCCGTTATGCTATGTAAATATGAAACTGTTAATACTTAGTTCAGGTAAATGTGGTCCTGAGTAGGGAAACTGTTTCGATCCAGTTCTCAATACTATTCTACTCTGTGCAAACCACATCATCTCATTATAACTACTGAAAACTACATCCATTTGGACTTGATTACCATATTCAAGCCTTGGTCTATGTCTACAATTTGTGTCACAAAAAATTGCCTCCGTTACCAACCTGACGACATTGTGATGGTCTCAGGATGCGCCCTATCAACCAATCCCTTGTTTTCTTCAGTTTATAGAACAAATTACTTTTTTTCTGATCAGATTCAATACTTCGTTAGTTATTCGATATACCCGTCTAATTTCAGCATTCGTCTGCGGCGTCACATTTCAAAAGCTTCAGTCCTCTTCTTGTCTTAACTGTATATCGTTCACATATCACTTTTGTACAAGGCTGCACCTAAGAGAAATGCTTACATCCTTACACTTACAACCATAATGTGATGTTAACTATCCATCTTTTTCGGAATAGTTTTTCTTGGTATTGCCAGTACGAATCTCATATCGTCTCTTTATTAGTCACTGTCAGTCTTTTTATGTCTATATAACTAAACTCATCTACTACTTTCAGCGACTCATTTAATAATGTAATTCACTTAGCATCACCTGATTCAATTATACTCATTGCTCTTGTTTTACTTTTGTTCATGTTCATTTTTAATCTATTTCAAAGATAATGTCCATTCCATTCAGGTGATCTTCCAAGTCCTTTGCGGTCTGTGGTAGAATTACAATGATATCAGCAAACCATAGATATTTTATTTCCTCTCCGTGGTCTTCCACTTCCTTTCGTAAATTCTCCTTGGAATCCATTACTGGTCAGACAATGTACGTAGGAAACAACTTTCTTAACGACTGCTTCCTCGTCATGTCCTTCGACTACTATAGCTGCTGTTTGATACAAGGTGAAAGCAACGTTTCACTGCATGCAGTTTCAATTTAGAAAGCTCCTCATAAATCTGCGAGGAGACTTAAAAACTCAGTTATACATCATTATGGCAGGCAAACTAACTTTTATTGAATGTTGCACTACACTTCACACCGACAGAGATACGCGACTCTGTTTTTGAAAGTAATCGCCAAGTCTATCTAAACTACGGTCGGAACATTATATCAATCGTTCAGTTTGTCGACGATGGAAGAACTCTTCTTATTCATAGAGCCATTCTAGAACCACTGTGCGAATGCCATCATCGTTGGTAAATCTACGATTCCTCGAGTGCCAGCTGTGGTAGAAGTCGATGGCCTTCCTTCTCCATCAGCTTCACCCACGTCTGGCAAATTGTTGTCATCGTGTCACAATGACTGGACGTGACATTACATTTGGTTCATACATACATTTACCCACAAGGATGGAACTGCCCCGAGTACTTCAAATTGGCGTGCCATTTCACTCCATCCTTATGATGCACCTGTTAAATGTATCGCAGCAGAACTGTGTAACAGGAAACCCACAACATATACTCTCATCTGACAATGCGTCATTCTTGTTGCGCAATGTTCTTAACATGCGTAGCCATGTGTAACTTAACTCTTTGTAGTCCCCTGATACAAATTCTGCAGTTGTGTGTTTGTCTGTCTTCAGTTTACCTTCTAAGATACTCCTAGTTTCAGTAAAGTGTGCTCCTACTCTTTTAAGGAATCCCAACTGATCTTCCTGGGGCCAGCCTCTACAATTTCATTTTCCGTTCTGCTGAAAATAATTCTTGGGAGTATAGTTTTGTCAAATCTTGCTCATCCAAAAGTCTTATTAATTCTGAGGGATTGTTGTCCACTCCATGTGATTATTCTCGCATCATCTCCCATTCATCTTCGTCTACTACTTCTATCCCTCCAGTAACACTGTCATCAAGTTCCATTCTTTTGTATATCTTTTCTACATATTCATTCAAACTTTCAGTCTTTCCTTTAGTTCTGGCTCTGAGCTCTTAATATTCACATAGGTGTTTCAGTTTCCCCCAAATCTCTTTTTAGCTTTCCCATAGACAGCATCTGTATTTCCCATTGCTATGTATGCTTCTACATGCTCACCTTTCTCGTCCTGCCATTCCTGCTTTGGCATTTTCGAATTTCTGTGAATCTCATGAGTTCTAGCTTGAGTACACTCTTTTAAAGGTTCATTAATTGTCCTACAAATAGAAGTCGCATGAAGTGGTCACCCGTGTACCCCGCCGTGGAACACGTTGGTGACGCTACTTGGGTGGGGGGGGGGGGGGGGGGGGGGGAATCTTATCGTTGTTTTCAGTCCTCTACCCAACACATTAGTGGGGCTGACAGCAGTTTCACGAGTTAAGGTCCTTTGCTATTGAGATCGTAGAAAACATCAATAGATGTACTAAGTGGTATTTTGCTGCCGAGGTAAACTGCAGCCTGTATGTACTGTGATGCACCTCAGTGACGCTTTGTATAGAACACGTGAAAGAGATACTAGGCTCGAACACAAATTATTTGCTGGATCTGTGTCTTGCGTTTACTTATATTATACCATGAATTTTACGATTTTGTTATCACACTTGACACGCAGTTATGCCCGTTTTTCTTATTTTTTGAAATGTATAGTTATGATTGTCTTAGTAGAACATGCAACATGCATCAAAACTTGAATGCTAGACAATTGACTGTGTTAACAGAATTGATAATTAAAGAAATGAAGCGTGAGCAAATATATGGCTGATGGTCAAATATCTGAAGTCGTCAACGCACGGAGAAATAAATTCATTACCTCGCAAAAGTCTGATTACCGAATTACGGGATTTTTTTTTTCCTCCCTTGTATCCTAAAAATAGCCTGGGGTCTTATGCATTTCGCTCTTTTTCCACACGGACATCGTACATATTTAGGAGAGTTATGAAGGGTCATGCATTCTGTAGCATATCAAAAATACGAAACCAGGTTATATTCTGCTGACCGGAAAATTAAGGTAAGTTGATTATATGTTGGCAAGGATAAAATTGTCAAGAATGTAAAAACTTCTGGATCGTGTATTTTACCTTAGTTAACTGTTTTTGCTATATCGAAATGCGATTTTATTTTGCAGGATGTCCGAAATAATGCAACAGAAGTCAGAATATCCGCGGTAGCTAATACAAATGCTACGAGGTACACGTGTTTAGGGATTATGTAACTTTATTGCAATTATTACAAAGTCAGATTAACCGCAAAATGGAGTTTGCTAACTGCTATTCCCACACCGGCTGACGTTGTGCAGTAATTAAATGTGTTAATTGGTATTTGCGAGGAGTGAGGGTTAATTTACCGTCCGGTCATTCTGATTTATATTTTCTGTTGCTTCTCCATCCCGATTAAGGGGAGTACTGGTATGATTCTCTTGAAAAGAACGTCGTCGATTACTTTTACTACACTTGTGTTATCAGAGCTTGTGCTTCGTCTGTAACTAAATAGACGACGCGACGTTGACCCTGACTCCTTCATTCTTCATTTTTTCACATCACCACGCCTCAGCCCTACAAGCGTGTACACACACACACACACACACACACACACACACACACACGGAAGCCATATAGTCGCTCTATCATCTACTGAGGCGAGGTATATAGCAGCTGCTTCATGGCAAGTTGTGCATCGACACTTGCTCAGACTCACTGAAGTGTTTCAAATCGTATTCTGACTGTGTTGTTCGAGCTACGCGCAGACTTAGTAACTGGTAACAGATGTATTGCAAAAACCAAACTATCACTTGGCATTTTTCAACTAAGTCCACAATTAATCCACACCATGATCTGTATAAATGGAACTCTTCTTTGAAAAAGATACGGATACTTACATCTCCTAGAACACTTGTTTACTTACGTCACAGAAATTTACCGACGAAGATAAATATTACACTGAGAATATTGAAAGGCGTCTGTTTCACCCATCTTTCATGAACTTATTACTGTATTGATTGGCTGCATTGAGCTCTGCAGATTACCTTTCAGCTACTTGCTTAACATATAATTATGGCATGGACAGGGACTGCGTGGGTAACCACCTTTATTGATTTTATTTCCTTTTTAATCCATATCAGCATCCCATGTTATCCCTCATCCATAATCCTAATCATGGATGACTCTGTGATGTATGAGTGTGCGAATGATTGGAAGTACATGTGTAGTCGTTGAATCAGAATAGCTTTCTTTATTCTCGTTTTAGAGGCTTGGGAATGTCCTTCGAATTTAGCTTCCAAAGCTGGCTTGTAGCGTGATCGGTCCGGAAACAACAGTTTCTCGCACTCTTTTTAAAATAAAAGTCTTCTGATTTTTCAGGGAGGTCAACGCACAAGCTGTGGAGATTTCCATCGAAGTCACTTTTTAAACTTTGTTCGGTAAACTGGTTCGGGGCATGAGCAGTGCCGGAAGCACCCTCATATGGCGAGAGATGGGAACGCGTAATGCACTCAGGAACAAAGTTCAGCATGATAGTTTTGGTGGTCGATGTGTGGTGGCGTGGGGAGGCATAACGTTTTATGGGCGTACTGACCTCCAAATCTTTGAACACGGTACACTCAGGGGGGTCGACATCACTGTCACATTGAGCTCCTCCACGTGCGTATTTCATGGGTGTATTCGCTCCTGACATTTTTTTTCGTTACAATGCGCGCCCGCATCGAACTACGGAGGCCGAGAAGCTCTTAGAACGAGAGGATTTTCGGCAAATGGACTGTGATGCCAGTATCCTGTCAAACATGAGTGGAATGCGGTGGGGAGACTCATTACAACTCGTCCACACGCACCAACGACCGTCCAGTAGTTACCGACCGCACTGGTGGAGGAATGGAATACTCTACGACAAGAACTTACTACCAAAGTTTTTGCCAGCATCGAAGCAAGTTGTAGAGAATTCTTAGCCGTCCTTGATGATCGCGCACTCTATCAAGACCCGTGCCCGTCTTTTATAACGGCCAGGGGACCATTACAAAAGGCGATGACTTCAGTGTAATTATAGTCTTTGAATAAAAGTATCATTATTGTACGTGTCATTGCGTGTCTCTTTCATTTGCTTTCTGTACTATTCTGTAGCAGTTTTTCTACGGATGGCTGTAGCTTCATTGAACGGTGTTACGTGGTTGTGATACATGATGCGAAAATTACTT
This sequence comes from Schistocerca gregaria, assembly GCF_023897955.1. Classification (NCBI taxonomy): domain Eukaryota; kingdom Metazoa; phylum Arthropoda; class Insecta; order Orthoptera; family Acrididae; genus Schistocerca; species Schistocerca gregaria. Next base: position 549,682,429 of record NC_064931.1, read on the forward strand.
TCGTCCTTAATTTTTGCTCACCGGTGTATAATTAAGATGACTTTTCGTTATTCTATGACGTTTCGGGATTGCAATCGGCAAGAAGTCAACATGATCCGGCTGCAATCCCGAAACTTCATAGAATATTCAGTACGCCGGGAAAACTTCAAGAATGTCTTTTCGTTGCTAAAAGATTGCTATAATCGAGTTAATAATAAATGTCGTCTTTCATTGAATATGGTTCGAAAGCCTTTGCCCCACGTGTATTCCACCAATCGCTACCACCTCTTGTGACTACTCACAATACCTCTCCTTCTTTAGACTTATCTTTTTAAATGACTGATAAAATTCATTCCCTGATCTGTCGTGCTGAAGACACTGAGTTAGATTCCGTTGAGCATTCGAGACAAAATTGGGCCAAATTCCATTAAATTCTTTTAACAACCTCAGTCGACATTGCACGTAGGGGGACATGCAAATAGAGAGGCATTTTCTGCTCATGGTAAGGAGTACAGTGGCTTCATAAAGCCCACAGTATACGGCGAAAGATGTATCCCGTGTTTCATTAAAATCAGAATTCAGAATCAGACGATAGATAGCATCAGTGTGGGAAACGAACTATCGAAATCCTTCAGTACAATCTACAGTAACATCTTTCGTAATTTACAGCAAAATGCCTACCATCCCGATTCAACAAGCCCTAACTAAATGCAACACTGCCTATAAAAGTGATGCAGTTTTTATTCAGGAGGCTGTAAAAAGCCGTAGTATCTTCTACGTAGAATACTGGGAAGTGTTATTAGATCAAGAACTTATACGTAATATGAACATTTCCACTTTGTATCACAGCCTAGTGCGCAAAATCATTATTAGCCGGGTAAGCTTATACTTCCATTAAATATACGTTTTTCGGAAAGTGAAACGGAAATGAGGAAGTCTAGAATATTTAACTAAACAACTGTTCCAGTTATGTTTGCCTAATATCTTCCTTCGTACTTCTTTTCATCTTTCATGGTCTATAGACAAATCCAGACTTCAGCTACCTGAGACGTCATTAAGATATAGGCTTTTCGTATTCTACAGGATTCAAATTGTTACGAATTTGGTCCTAAAGGGACAAAACGTATGGGTTTTTGCTGGAAGCAATGTTCTAACTTCTTGTGGACTATGTTTTATGAAACGCGGCATAAATGACAGTCGTCATCTATACTCGCTCATGCAGCACCATACAGTGCAAACAGGCTTTCGTGCCCTTAATGTAAAAACAAATCGGGCCGAAATACAGGAGATGTTATTGCAGAGAGAAACAGGATTACAATAGTTTCAGTAGCACCAAAGAAATGTGAAACTGATTTCAAATTCGTAAAAGTGGCATCATCAGAAACATTAATGAAGTAAAAAATAGCACATTAATTTGTGGGAAGGTGAAATTATGATCTGTTTCTCTTCGACTCCTGTGTTACAGGAAAATTAAGAATACTCTGCAAAAAATTATTTCATATACACTCCTGCAAATGGAAAAAAGAACACATTGACACCGGTGTGTCAGACCCACCAAACTTGCTCCGGACACTGCGAGAGGACTGTACAAGTAATGATCACACGCACGGCACAGCGGACACACCAGGAACCGCGGTGTTGGCCGTAGAATGGCGCTAGCTGCGCAGCATTTGTGCACCGCCGCCGTCAGTGTCAGCCTGTTTGCCGTGGCATACGGAGCTCCATCGCAGTCTTTAACACTGGTAGCATGCCGCGACAGCGTGGACGTGAACCGTATGTGCAGTTGACGGACTTTGAGCGAGGGCGTATAGTGGGCATGCAGGAGGCCGGGTGGACGTACCGCCGATTTGCTCAACACGTGAGGCGTGAGGTCTCCACAGTACATCGATGTTGTCGCCAGTGGTCGGCGGAAGGTGCACGTGCCCGTCGACCTGGGACCGGACCGCAGCGACGCACGGATGCACGCCAAGACCGTAGGATCCTACGCAGTGCCGTAGGGGACCGCACCGCCACTTCCCAGCAAATTAGGGATACTGTTGCTCCTGGGGTATCGGCGAGGACCGTTCGCAACCGTCTCCATGAAGCTGGGCTACGGTCCCGCACACCGTTAGGCCGTCTTCCACTCACGCCCCAAAATCGTGCAGCCCGCCTCCAGTGGTGTCGCGACAGGCGTGAACGGAGGGACGAATGGAGACGTGTCGTCTTCAGCGATGAGGGTCGCTTCTGCCTTGGTGCCAATGATGGTCGTATGCGTGTTTGGCGCCGTGCAGGTGAACGCCACAATCGGGACTGCATACGACCGAGGTACACAGGGCCAACACCCGGCATCATGGTGTGGGGAGCGATCTCCTACACTGGCCATACACCTCTGGTGATCGTCGAGTGGACACTGAATAGTGCACGGTACATCCAAACCGTCATCGAACCCATCGTTCTACCATTCCTAGACCGGCAAGGGAACTTGCTGTTCCAACAGGACAATGCACGTCCGCATGTATCCTGTGCCACCCAACGTGCTCTAGAAGGTGTAAGTCAACTACCCTGGCCAGCAAGATCTCCGGATCTGTCCCCCATTGAGCATGTTTGGGACTGGATGAAGCGTCGTCTCACGCGGTCTGCACGTCCAGCACGAACGCTGGTCCAACTGAGGCGCCAGGTGGAAATAACATGGCAAGCCGTTTCACAGGACTACATCCAGCATCTCTACGATCGTCTCCATGGGAGAATAGCAGCCTGCATTGCTGCGAAAGGTGGATATACACTGTACTAGTGCCGACATTGTGCATGCTCAGTTGCCTGTGTCTATGTGCCTGTGGTTCTGTCAGTGTGACCATGTGATGTATCTGACCCCAGGAATGTGTCAATAAAGTTTCCCCTTCCTGGGACAATGAATTCACGGTGTTCTTATTTCAATTTCCCGGAGTGTGTCTTTACCGGTTATTTTGCTGAATCGTCCATTTCCGTTATCTGAGAAAACATTTTCGTTAGTGTTGCTTCCTCATAGCGCCGTTTAACTGCTTATAGGAGACAATTTCACGAGATGAGCATGCACTGCACTTACTGCGAGACTGATAGATATTTGATGTAACGTAAACTTTCGATGTCGTCCATTTTCCCGCTATATTAAAAAGAGAGTTGATCCCTTCTTTGCTTAGCTTTCATCATAGATCGTAACTGTAATATGAGATAAACTAATCACCATCCAGCGCAACATCGACGTTTTCATTACATTAAGCCAAGGTAGGGGAGTGTCTGACAAGTTTACACTCTTTTACGACGACCATTAAATCGATTTCTGTAAGGCAACAGTGCATCTGTAAGTTGTCAACGGAGTTGTGGTCTGTAATTTCTAAATGAGGAAGGCCTCGCACTCAGCTAAAGAACTAAACTCTTTGAAACGTGAAATAATGAGTCAATATGAACTACTATAAGGTATTTTCTCGTTTATTATGCTCTAATGAAATTACCGGACGGAAGGAAATAAAGGATTGTATAGAGATACGAAGCCAAGTCTTTAAAATCAACTAAGCTATATCGACACTGCTTACGACCGACTCACAGCTTCGATCTTTTGTATTCTACTTTATAAATTCCATAGAGACTGCAGTGTTTACCTTACTCGATTAACATTTCATGGATATTTGTATAGTAGCAGCATATGGATAGTTTCCAGAATCAGTCTTTCACTGTACATTGTCGTCATAATGCTTCATTGCTAACTGAAACAGGGCATTAGAATAAGACCCGTAAATCACTCCACCCAAGTGCTGCTATCGTTTCTTTGAAAGAGCTCAATACGTAAAAAAAAAGAGAGAGAGAGAGAGAGAGAGAGAGAGAGAGAGAGATATCCTGGCTCGTGCTCCGTCTCTAATGGCCCCGTTGTCGACCGGACGTTAAACCCTAATCTTCCTGCCTTCTTCCCTTGTACGCACACCAAAGTCATTTCTTAAAATATGGTGCCCTGTAAAATAAAATCAACAGCACGCGGATAGGTTAATGTGACCGAGGGTTTCATAAAACACTGTTCCCGATCTATCAGTCATCGATGTTACACTCGATTGGCCTCCATTAAAGTGCGACGAGGTGCCTTGCATTAACTTGATGTGTTTCTACAGTAAAATGGACGTATTCTATGTAGGATCATGTTCAGTTTGTTCTCGGTCTTCCAGTTTAGTGATACGATAGTTATTCGTCAAAAGGTCTATCTTCAAGTTTAGATTGTTCCACGTAACAACGAGTCGCTTCAGTGAGGTGGTACAATAAGGTGGTGGTACTCGAACTGATGTAAATTGGCCCGAAGGACAGTAATAAGGGAAATCTACATAGGTAGTGCGTAACCATAAATGGAGTTGAGGTAGTGGCGTACATTTTCAGATCACGAGACTATGGGTCAATGTCTTAGGTTAAAATTCAAACCTCTTCGCAGAGTGTCAAGCCACGAGAGTACATACATTTTACATGGTCATAGGGACGCAGTGAACTCGGCGACCATCCTAGTGATACTGGAGACAGGTAAGCTATTTGAGATCCTTTGATTCAAACTTTTCCCTTCTGTCATCAAAATAAACGACAGTGCTCTCAATACGCACTAATCACGATTACCCAAGCGAAGGAGCTAAGCTAAAGACTGCTCAATCGATTCATTCATTACAAGGCCCGAAGGAAAGGCCACTTATAGACCTCCCAAGGGAACAACATCTTATGGAAACACCATTTCAATTTTACTCAGCAACGAACGAGAACAGCATACTGACATCATTAACCGTAATCCAAAGTAGATTAAATGTTAAGCTCTAGTATGTGCTACGGAAGACAATATAGTAGTAGCTACTTCACTTTTGTCAAGGACACTTTAGTGAATTTACCTTTAGTGATTTGTATGTTATTTAGCCTTTGAGATATGTTATTATTTTCCCTTAACTTGTGGTTTGAAATCTGATTTAACAAACTAACAGTTCTTCTTTGGAATAGATAAGCAACACCTCTCGATAATTTTATAATTCTCCTTCCATGTTGCCCATGTAATGAGTATAATTTGCGAACTGTTCGTGGTTTCAAAAATTTTAAGAAATTAAGCCTTTGCGTAGGACCTCGAGTTCATACAATAATTTAAATGTAGGGGAGAGGGGTAAAGAGTTCTTGGTTGTAGAAGGGATATGACATTTACGTGTTAGCGCACTGTTCGGTGTCGTTCTTGCATAGCTCCAGTAACGAATAAATCAAGCGAACATCAGAAAACGTAGAAAAACAAAGACAATAAAAGATTTGATGGAACTAGAGTGAAAAACAAAAAAGATCTTGGAGCTTTCTTGATTTTACTTCCCTCAGAGGCATCCTATGCTACAAGGCTAAGTGTGTTTAGAGATTATACACACTGTTCTCGTATAACAAAGTGACTGAAAAACACACAGAGTATCGCCTCAGGCAACATACATAATAATAAGAAGAAGAAGAAGAAGAAGAAAATAATAATAAGAAAAATTTCAGTTGACATATATAGAATACAAGGACACAAATACAGACATTAGACCATTCTTGCATAGAGCACCAAATAACCCACAAGTCGAAGCAACAATAACAACTATCAACATAATCATACACAACAAAATAAATGAAAATACAACTATGGAAGAGTTACAACTACTGGTTATAGGAGCACTCACTACACTAAATATACACACTAGGCAGAGATCAGAATCAACCAACACACAGAAGAAACCCACAAAACCATGATGGCAACACAGGCTACAGACCAGAATAGAAAAACTGAGAAAAAACGTCGGACAGCTAATACAATTTATCAGAAATGAAATGTTAGACAAAAATGACAAAAGTTAGGTAAAATCTCACAAGAAGAAGCGATAGAGCAATTAGATGAAAAGAAGCAGAAATTACAAGCATTGGCCAAAGGACTTAGAAGATACAAAAAAAAGTGAAAATAGAAGGAAACAAAACCAAATATTCCACACAAACCAAAAGAAACTTTATCAGACAATAGATAACACACACATTAAACATAACAGACATGGAACACTTCTGGAGCAACATATTGTTAAACCCGGTACAGCATAACAGGCATGCACGGTGGATACAAGCAGAAACAGACACATACAAGATGATACCACAAATGCCTGAAGTGATAGTTTTGCAACATGAAGTCACCCAAGCAATTAATTCTACTCACAATTGGAAAGCCCCTCTGAAAAGATAAAATAGCAAATTTTTGGCTAAAGAAGTTCACCTCATAACATTCACTTTTAACTAAATTATTTAACAGTTACATTGCAGACCCATACACATTCCGTGATACACTTAAACATGGAATAACTTATCTGAAACCTAAAGATCAAGCAGACACTGCAAACCCAGCTAAATATCGCCCCATAACATGCCTACCAACAATATAAAAAAAATGAGCTTCAGTCATTACACAGAAACTAATGACACATACAAAACAGCACCAAATTATAAATGAAGAACAAAAAGGTTGTTGCAAAGGAGCACGAGGATGTAAAGAGCAACTTATAAAAAACTACTGGCAGCAACAAATCAACAACTCAACCAATTACTAAAGATAACAGAAGTATTCAGCAATGATATAAATGTGGCTTTTGGAACAGACAAATGTAAGAAAAATAGCATAGTCAAGGGAAAACACAAGAAGGTTACATATTGGATAACCACAGCGACTGCATAGAAGCGATGGAAAAAACAGATGCCTATAAATATCTATGATACAGACAAAAAATAGGAATAGATAATACAAATATTAAAGAACAACTAAAAGAAAAATATAGACAAAGACTAACAAAAATACTGAAAACAAAATTGACAGCAAGGAACAAGACAAAAGTTATAAATACTTATGCTATACCAATATTGACCTACTCATTGAGAGTAGTGAAATGGAGTAACAAAGACCTTGAAGCAGTCAATACACTTACACGATCACAATGCCACAAATATAGAATACATCACATACATTCAGCAACAGAAAGATTCAAATTAAGCAGGAAGGAAGGAGGATGGGCATTTATCGACATAAGAAACCTGCATTATGGACAGGTTCTTTCTAGAACGAGCAGAAACTAGCAAAATACACAAAGCAATCACTCAGATAAATACATCGGCTACACCACTGCAATTTCATAACCACTTCTACAACCCTTTAGATCATATAACATCAACAGATACGAAGAAAGTAAATTGGAAAAAGAAAACACTACATGGCAAGCACCCGTGTCATCTAACACAGCCACACATCATCAAGACGCATCCAACACATGGCTAAGAAAAGGCAATATATACAGTGAGACAGAAGGATTCATGATTGCAATACAGGATCAAACAATAAAAACCAGATATTACAGCAAGCATATTATTAAACATCCCAATACTGCAACAGATAAATGCAGACTTTGCAAACAACAAATAGAAGCAGTAGATCACATCACAAGCGGATGTACAATACTTGTAAATACAGAATACCCCAGAAGACATGACAATGTAGCAAAAATAATAGATCAACAATTTGCCATACAACATAAACGAATACAACAACACGTTCCCACATACAAGTATGCACCACAAAATGTACTGGAGAATGATGAATACAAATTATACTGGAACAGAACCATTATAACAGATAAAACAACACCACATAACAAACCTGACACCATACCCACCAATAAAAAGAAGAAATTAACACAATTAATCGAAATATCAAGAAAATGGCTCTGAGCACTATGGGACTTAACATCTGAGATTATGAGTCCTCTAGAACTTAGAACTACTTATACCTAACTAACCTAAGGGCATCACACACATCCATGCCCGAGGCAGGATTCGAACCTGCGACCGTAGCGATCGCACGGTTCCAGACTGTAGCGCTTAGAACCGCTAGGCCACCCTGGCCGGCTTAATCGAAATATCCATACACAATACAACAAATATACAGAAGAAAACAGGAGAAAAAATTGAAAAATACATCCAACTGGCTGAGGAAGTCAAGGACATGTGGCATCAGGATAAAGTTGACATTATACCAATTATACTATCAACTACAGGAGTCATACCACACAATATTCACCAGTACATCAACGCAATACAGCTACATCCAAACTTATATATACAGCTACAGAAATCTGTAATTATTGATACATGTTCAATTACCCGAATGTTCCTAAATGCAGTGCAACATGTACCGTACAGTTAAAAGGAAGTCACGCTTGATCAAGGCCCACGTAACTTTCGATTTTTGACCAGACATAATGTCTGAGAAAAGAAAGAAAGATAATAATAATAATGGTAGTATCGGTAATAATGATAATAATATTACAGGGTTTGGACAAAAATATAGACACACATCCATAGGTGCTTCCTAGAATATAAATGCAGGTGGCAGCCAAGCCTGAAGATAGCACTGTTGTGTTTCACCACGAATGGCTCCTGTGCAATGTCGTTAATGCGTTGCAAGCATCGATCGTCGGCAGGAATCAGTTCTGCATAGTTGTGAGAGCATTATGTCGGAGCTAAGTGAATTCGAGCGTGTTCAAATTGTTGCCTTTTCTGTTTGGTGTTTCAAGAGGCACCGTATGTAAAATTTATACCGCGCATGGGGACGCCGATCCTCAAATACACAACGTGGACGAACGTGTTTATTGGGTGACAACGAAGACGGTCACTGATGAGGATTGTGACGAAAAATAAGAGGACGTCAGCTGCAAAACTCACTGCAGAACTGGATTTTGCACTCGAGAACCCTCTCAGCAGCAAAACAATAAAAGGGGAGATCAATAAGCAGGAAATTACATGGCGAACTGGAACTCAAAAACTACTCATCATTGATGCAAATGCGCGTAACTTACAACCGTGGTGCCGCATCCATAAAACGTGGACTATGGAACAGTGGAAGAAAGTAATTTGATCTATGAGTCTTTTTACTCATTGTTAGCAGCTTCTAGCCGAGTTTACGCACCAAGAGTGAATCACGACGCCCGTTCCGTTATGATTTGGGCAAGCATATCGTGGTATTCGATGAATCCATGGTTATTCCGCAAAGTCGCATTGCTGCCAACGATTGCGTGACCATTTGGGCTGTTGCTGTGTTCCATGACGACGGGGAATCTGTCCACACAGCTCGTATCGTCCAGTAGTGGTTTTGTGAGCACGACAACAAACTGTCTTACATAAACTATTGGCCATTAAAATTGCTACAACAAGAAGAAATCCAGATGATAAACTGGTATTTATTGGACTAATATATTATACTAGAACTGACATGTGATTACATTTTCACGCAATTTGGGTGCATAGGTCCTGAGACATAAGTACCCAGAATAACCACCTCTGGCCGTAATAACGGCCTTGATACACCTGGGCATTGAGTAAAACAGAGCTTGGATGGCGTGTACAGGTACAGTTTTCCATGCAGCTTCAATAAGATACCACCGTTCATCAAGAGTAGTGACTGGCGTTTTGTGACGAGCCAGTTCTCGGCCACCATTGACCAAACGTTTTCAGTTGGTGAGAGATCTGAAGAATGTGCTGGCCAGGGCAGCAATCGAACATTTTCCGTATCCAGAAAGGCCCGTACAGGACCTGCAAAATGTCGTTGTGCATTATCCAACTGAAATGTAGAGTTTTGCAGGGATCGAATGAAGGATAGAGCCACGGGTCGAACACATCTGAAATGTAACGTCCACTGTTCAAAGTGCCGTCAATGCGAACAAGACGGGACCGAGACGTGTAACCAATTGCACCGCATACTATCACGCCGGGTGATACGCCAGTATGGCGATGACGAATACACGCTTCCAATGTGCGTTCACCGCGATGTCGCCATACACGGATGCGACCATTATGATGCTGTAAACAGAACCTGGATTCATCCGAAAAAATGACGTTTTACCATTCGTGCACCCAGGTTCGTCGTTGAGTACACCATCGCAGGCGCTCCTGTCTGTGATGCAGCGTCAAGGGTAGCCGCAGCCATGGTCTCCGAGCTGATAGTCCATGCTGCTGCAAACGTCGTCCCACTGTTCGTGCAGATGGATGTTGTATTGCAAACGTCCCCATCTGTTGACTCAGTGATCGAGACGTGGCTGCACGATCCTTTGTAGCCATGCGGATATAATGCCTGTCTTCTCGACAGCTAGTGATACGAGGCCGTTGCGATCCATCACGGCGTTCCATATTACCCTCCTGAAACCACCGAGTCCATATTCTACTAACATTCATTAGATCTCGACCAACGCTAGCAGCAATGTCGCGATACGGTAAACCGCAATCGCGATAGGCTACAATCCGACCTTTATCAAAGCAGGAAACATGATGGTACAAATTTCTCCTCCTTACTCGAGGCATCACAACAACGTTTCACCAGGCAACGCCGGTCAACTGCTGTTTGTGTATGAGAAATCGGTTGGAAACTTTCCTCATGTCAGCACGTTGTAGGTGTCGCGACCGGCGCCAACCTTGTGTGAATGCTCTGAAAAGCTAATCATTTGCATATCACAGCATCTTCCTCCTGTCGGTTAAATTTCGCGTCTGTAGCACGTCATCTTCGTGGTGTAGCTATTTAATGGCCAGTAGTGTACCTTCCCTGACCGCCACATTACCAAATCTCAGTATTATTAGGCATTTGTGGTCTGCTTTGAAGAGACAGGCGTGTGTGATCCCAGTCCACCTCCGCCATCTTTACCTGAACGTGCCACTATTCTGGAGAAAGAATGGTATAAGATTCCCTTGAAAACCATGTAGGACCTGTAATATGAGAAAATTGAGTCAGCGTGGATGCGAAACACTCTGTTATACGTTTATTTCTTTATTCTTCTAAACTAGTTTCGGCGACAAATATCACCATCATCAGTGTTTTTTTTTAAACTTATTTATTGTATGTTACAGCATGTTTTAAGCAGTTATTGTCTGCGTTTGCGACATATTTTATGTGCGCTTTTTTCTGTTGCCGTTTTTAACTTAGCGACTATCATGTCATCTGCAACCATTTAAACGGGTTCGTTGGATGGTATGTAGCTGCTTTTATACACAGAAAAACAAAATTTTCGCACTTTGTTACTGTTCCAGAATATTACGCGAAGATGGCAGAAGTATCAACCACATCGGTTTTTAAGTTCCTGGAGCCAAAAACAGCAGCAATCAAAATCAAATTGGGTTATTAATTTCCCTGTCACTGGCGCAAAACATGTTCAATATGGTGTCCACTGTTTTCTGCAACAAGTTGAAATCGAGAAACAGCATATTCCACAACTGATCGAATTGTTTCCGGGGTCACGTTCAGAATGTGTCGCGCAATGCGAGCCTTGAATGCAGCTATGTTTGCAATCAGAACACTGACAACAACATCTGTCAGATAGCCCCATAGGCAGAAGTCACACGGATTAAGATCAGGTGTTCGGGGTGGTCAGGCTATAGAGAAATGGCTGCTGATAATTCTGGCATTTCCAAAATGGCGCTTCAGCAGCTTCTTAACTTGATTCGCAATGTGCGGAGATGTGCCTCCTTGCATCGAAATGATCCCATCCCCACAACCACGCTGTTGGAGAGCTGGAATGACATGGTTGCGCAAAAGACACTCATATCGATGATCAGTGACGGTACTGGTAACAGGTCCGGAAGCAACCGTCTCTTCGAAAAAATATGGCTCTATGATAAATGATGCCGTAAACCCGCATCACACAGTGACTTTCTGAGGATGAAGTGGTACTAGCGCAGTTGCCTGTGGGTTTTATGTTGCCCATATTCGACATTTCTGTGTTCTGACATATCCAGTCAGATGGAAGTGGGCTTCGTCTGTCTACAAAATCTTCCACGGCCAATCAGTGTCCACTACCATGAGAGTAGGAAATTCTAAAGTAATAGTCTCTCTTGCTGTCAGGTCAACAGGAAGAAACTCGAACACAAGGGTAATTTTGAATGGATACAAAGAAGGATGTTTCGTAGGATTTTACGCACTGTCCTCACGGGTATGTCCATTATGCGGGAAAATCTGCGTGCACTACACGTTTGCACCCCACCACTCGTCTCCTCCTGCATTGCTGTAGCCACTACTTCCACTGACGTCGAATCAATTCGTTTCTTTCCTCTACCAGGTTGCACACCAAAAGAACCCTTTTTTCGAATCATTTTCTCCAGACCCACGGCAGTCATCCGCAAACGCTTTTTTTCAACCCTTCAGCGTCCACAACTTCTGCAGAGAGACGTTTGCACAGTCATCATTCTTGTAATGCAGCTGCATTGACACAGTCATGGCGAACGTCGCAGACGTGACTGGGGGAAAAGCCGTGTACCCAGCTTGTTTATACCACCTTCAATGGGTCGTAAGCATGACGGGTGTTTTCATTTACTTATTCTGACACATGCAGCACCATCTATTGATCAATTTTCACACTATTGTTTTCCTTACGCCATACATTTTCCCCCTTTTCCGATAACATTCCGTTGTAATTTGACGTAATCCTGACCAGCGGTGGTATTTCTACAGTGTTTCGAAAATTTAACGTTAATTATAACCACCCTGTATATAATGCCCATATAGATGAGTTGGACCAGGAAATAGGCACTCTGATTCCAGACGGACTAGAACCTCTAACCAACAATGTAAAATGTTCACTATGTTCAAGAAAAAGAAACATAAAAACAAAAATATAATCGTACAAGTAACATCTGTGATGAACATAGAGCACTGATTTCTACCGACTGTTCCCACTGGCAATATAGATAGTGCCTGCTATTAGTCACAGTTTTTCACTTTATTCTAATGTACATTAGTTTCATCTTTTTATGTGTTTTTGCATGTAGTATAATAGTAACTAGTTCTGTAAACACTCTATACCGAATCATCGTGTAAAAATTAGATAATCCATCATATTATGCGACATTATATTACTTTATACATTCTAGTTCAGACTCATGTTGAATTGACAAATACACTGCTGGAAATTGAAATAAGAACACCGTAAATTCATTGTCCCAGGAAGGGGAAACTTTATTGACACATTCCTGGGGTCAGATACATCACATGATCACACTGACAGAACCACAGGCACATAGACACAGGCAACAGAGCATGCACAATGTCGGCACTAGTGCAGTGTATATCCACCTTTCGCAGCAATGCAGGCTGCTATTCTCCCATGGAGACGATCGTAGAGATGCTGGATGTAGTCCTGTGGAACGGCTTGCCATGCCATTTCCACCTGGCGCCTCAGTTGGACCAGCGTTCGTGCTGGACGTGCAGACCGCGTGAGACGACGCTTCATCCTGTCCCAAACATGCTCAATGGGGGACAGATCCGGAGATCTTGCTGGCCAGGGTAGTTGATTTACACCTTCTAGAGCACGTTGGGTGGCACGGGATACATGCGGACGTGCATTTTCCTATTGGAACAGCAAGTTCCCTTGCCGGTCTAGGAATGGTAGAACGATGGGTTCGATGACGGTTTGGATGTACCATGCACTATTCAGTGTCCCCTCGACGATCACCAGAGGTGTACGGCCAGTGTAGGAGATCGCTCCCCACACCATGATGCCGGGTGTTGGCCCTGTGTGCCTCGGTCGTATGCAGTCCTGATTGTGGCGCTCACCTGCACGGCGCCAAACACGCATACGACCATCATTGGCACCAAGGCAGAAGCGACTCTCATCGCTGAAGACGACACGTCTCCATTCGTCCCTCCATTCACGCCTGTTGCGACACCACTGGAGGCGGGCTGCACGATGTTGGGGCGTGAGAAGAAGACGGCCTAACGGTGTGCGGGACCGTATCCCAGCTTCATGGAGACGGTTGCGAATGGTCCTCGCCGATACCCCAGGAGCAACAGTGTCCCTAATTTTCTGGGAAGTGGCGGTGCGGTCCCCTACGGCACTGCGTAGGATCCTACGGTCTTGGCGTGCATCCGTGCGTCGCTGCGGTCCGGTCCCAGGTCGACGGGCACGTACACCTTCCGCCGACCACTGGCGACAACATCGATGTACTGTGGAGACCTCACGCCCCACGTGTTGAGCAATTCGGCGGTACGTCCACCCGGCCTCCCGCATGCCCACTATACGCCCTCGCTCAAAGTCCGTCAACTGCACATACGGTTCACGTCCACGCTATCGCGGCATGCTACTAGTGTTAAAGAATGCGATGGAGCGCCGTACGCCACGGCAAACTGGCTGACACTGACGGCGGCGGTGCACAAATGCTGCGCAGCTAGCGCCATTCGACGGCCAACACCGCGGTTCCTGGTGTGTCCGCTGTGCCGTGCGTGTGATCATTGCTTGTACAACCCTCTCGCAGAGTCCGGAGGAAGTATGGTGGGTCTGACACACCGGTGTCAATGTGTTCTTTTTCCCGTTTCCAGGAGTGTATAATAACACAAATATAAAACCTCATTTTCAGTATGGTGTTGAAGTGTGATATGTACCAAATTGGTCAACGCCCTATTTCATGTCATTGTAATAGCACAATAATTTCAATTAAGACATACGTTCTTAAGAAAGCTAAGCATTGGAAAATGCACTATCTTATTTATACATAATACTATGCACGTTTTACAAATATCCTTTGTTACTCATTGTGGTAATAATAAAAAAACGTTACAGAAAGCTATATAGTTCTTTACAACCTCTCTTACACATAAGAATGTCCAATGTATATATTAATTAGCTTACAACACTTGGTGTATGATAATATTTTACTAGGGTCCAATGAACCACTTGGTGAGGTACAATGTTATTCAAATCAGATGTGAGGTGCAAGGGTTAAGACTTCACGTCAGCATGCATGCACTGCTGAAATTTTAAAACCGGAGACGTAAGTAACAAATGGGTTGAGATTCATGCACAAGCTCCTGATAACGAATGTCTCTCTCACTTCCTTTACTACATTGTGGGCAGCTGGTTACAGAAAGCGTATACTCCCATACAAATGTGGAATTTCTAGCTAAAAGACACCGAACAACAAATGTTGTTGAAGGGTATCACAACGAAATGAACAATATTTTTGGAAACTCTCACTCTAGGATTATGTATTTGGTGGACTGGTTGGAGCCGCGTGGAGAAGCCGCGTGGTTAGAGGCGCCATTTACTGACTGCGACCTCTGCCGTCGAAGGTTCGAGTCCTCCCTCGGGCATGGGTGTGTGTGTTGTTCTTATCACAAGTTAGTTTAAGTTAGTATAAGTAGTGTGTAAGTCTAGGGACTGATGACCTCAGCAGTTTAGTCCCTTAGAAATTCACACATATTTGAACAATTTTTGGACTGGTTGGAGAAGGAAACGAAGATTACAATCTGCTTGTACATGATGTTGGAGATGAATCTTGAAGAGAAGAAGAGGAGGAAGAAGTACTACAAGCTAGACGACAGGACAGAGACAATGGAAAAAATTATGAAAAGACTGACAACATTAGATCTTGCTTGAAAGCCATTGCCTATATTCAGAAATTGGACAAAAATCTCTAAAAAAGAAATGTTCGGGATTGTTCAAAAAGAATGACCCAATTTCAAAACTCCATATTTATGGATAACAACATATACAAATAAAAATATATTGCGAAATACTTACAAAATCTTAAAGTTTTAGCTATGCTACTGAAATTGCTCTGTGTGTCCACCAACAGCGGCACAAACAACATTTAGACGATAGTTAAATTCGTCATAAATTATACACAATTTATCTGATTTTACAGAAGTTATGGTGGCTGCTATTCCATTCTTCAATTCTTCTATGTCACAAGATCGATGGGAGATGAACACACTATCCTTCACATATCCCCATAAGAAATAATCGCATGGGGTAATATCTGGCGATCTTGGAGGCCAGGAATGTAGAACAGTGTCTCGGCATCCCCGGTGATCATCCAGCATTAAGCTATCTTCAATGCTGCACAATTGGCTTTCTCCGCAATTTCAGGAGGCTTCCAGGATGGAACTCCACCACACTGGCACAACAACGTATGTCAGTTTCTCAATGATACTGTGCATAAATGCTGGATAGGGCGCATAGGACCCCGAGACACTGCTCTGCATTCTTGACCTCCAAGGCATGACACCATGCGTTTTTTTCTCATGGGAATATGTAAAGGAAAGTGTGTTCATCTCTCATTTATCTAGTGACATAAAAGAAATGAAGAACAGAATAACGGCTGTCACAACTTCTGTAAAAGCAGATACATTGTGTGAAGTTTATAAGGAATTCAGCTATCATCTACATAATGTTCATGCCGCTGGTGGACACACACCGTACTTGTAATAGTATAGCTACAACTTCAAGAATTTGTGAGTATTTTTAATGTATCCCATTTCCGTATTATGTTCTTTATCAATAAATGTAGAGTTCTCAAATCAGGTCATTCCTTTAAAACACCTTGTATTAAAAAGGTATGGAAATGGAAATGATCGTTTGGCTTCATTTGTCGGGAGGCCCCTACGGAGCAGGTCCGGCCGCCTTGGTGTAGGTCTTATTACATTCGACACCACAATGGGCGACCTGCGCGCCGGATGGGGATAAAATGATGATGTAGACAACGCAACACCCAGTCCCTGAGCGGAGAAAATCCCCGACCCAGCCGGGAATCGAACTCGGGCCCCTTAGGACGGCAGTCTGTCACGCTGACCTTTCTTCTTATAGGTCATTGTATTTCCTCGTAGCGGACGTCACGTCACATGATATCCGTTGAAGTTCGTTGTTCATCTTTCACTCAATTTTTGTATTACAGAGGCCAGCCAGCTCTCTGACCGAACACACTGAGCTACCGTGCCGGCATCATTCAGCTATCGGGGCGGACTATTGAAACTCTATAAAGACCGCCGAGTTCTCGAAGACTATTTAGTTGGAATTATTAAATATATGAAAGCAGCATTATCGCCGCTAATACTAAGTTATAGTTATAAATGGAGTGTACTCTAATTCTGGCATAAAATTGATGAAGCCTCTTTAGACGAATTTTAAACAAGTTCAGAATGGTAAGTGATCATCTATAATTTTGACACTCCAAACACTGTGCAAAGAGTGATGGAAATCAGCTTTTATTAGTTGAAAAAATGTAAGGGTGTTTCAGATCTCACAACAGTATCCCTAAATAGCTTAAAGATGAAACTCGCTGGACGCAGCTAGATTCAATAGCGTTTAATATACAAGTAGTGGGATTTGGCTTAACGATCCTAACACTAAACATCTCTCAAATGACCGTCCTGTCGCCAGAAATTAGGGTTTCACATAGCTTTTATCAATTGTAATTTCCTTTTTGGTGATCATATTTTCTTCCTCTACTTTGAACACTGTTCCGTGTCACATTATTAATGAACTTTTGGCCGCAAGGGATATCGGCTTTTTGTGAGCAACTTAGCACGTGGTATGTCGTTCTTCTTTTCCGCATGTACTTAATGATTTCTTCGTTCTTTATTGTTTTCTATAATGTCAGTAATTTCATTTAAAGTAGCTACAAACGTAGCGTTCGAAATGGTTAGTGAACATTGCCATTCTTCTTAGATCTTTCCTTTCCTGTTACTCGCATGCGGCGGGCTACTTATATCGCAGTCACTAAGAAGGGAGTACAGTGCTATTTTTATGTTTGGGAGAACTAATTACGTATTGACATATTGGATGGCAATGCTTTCGTTTCCGAAGTGTTCCAAATATTTCGATTTACACATATTGAAAATAAGCACTACAGCTCGGTGCAATGGAACGGAAGTTGGAAATATGTTGGTATCAGATGAAACTAATATCCCTAAAAGCCATCTGTGTTTTAAGGTACCATCAATAATTATATAAGTATTTTCATTTGGCAGCGTGATTGGAAGAAGCCCAGATGCCGAAGAAGGAGGTCCCTCACATACTGATTGTGTTGGGTGAGATGTGGAGACGGCTGTTTGAAAGCGGACACAACGAGGCCTTCCTTGCCTGAGCTATCGGTGCTCAAACCACCCGTCGAACGGGGCAGCCGCAAATGTCCGGCCAACCTTGTCGACCGAAAATATCTTATATCGTTACTCTGGCATTCTTCTCTGCGTCCTGATGCTCAAATGACGTTAAAAATGGTTGGAAGGATTTATTTTCCCCACTAGTGATGTGCCATAACATGTTATAATGGTCCCTATAGTGACTGAGTCACGTTTCAAGAGCCGCAGATTACGCAGAAACCGACTCCTACATGAAAAAGGGGCAACTGAAATGAAATCTCAATTGTTCTTCTCATTGGTCTCTCAGTAACGTCGGAAAGATGGATCCTCACTGACAGTGGTGGTAACTCTGGCGAAATATATGTCATTTTCTGCGCACTGTCTCGTGGGTTCGTCTGAAGACTTCCGTTCCGCGCTACAGGAGACACTGGGCACTTCCCACCTCTTCCAGAAATCCTTCTGATGGTCTCTTGTGGGACTGTACTTTTAGTGCAACGGTTTATGATGGTCAGGAACTGCTTCCATGATCTCTTCTAGCTTTCCCTAATAATTCGGTGACATCTGGCCATCGCTACCCGAAAGCCTGTGATGTTGTCTGCGGCTGGCCGGCACCTGAAACTGTCAATGATTGCTGAGCAGCATTCGTCGCCCCACCAAGGACCAGGCTGCCATTTCAGCTGTTATGAGGACTGTGGAAGGAATGCTTCAGAGGCGTGTTGGATCGTTTGGGTAATGTGATCCACACATTCCTGAAAGCTGCTACGGTGTTCCAATACAGCAAACTGATTCTACAGCATCCAGTTTGTCTTTTTGAGCACTCATTATGGCAGCTTCCCTTCGACCACCGTTCTGTCTGTAAGGGAATCAAGATCGAGGAGTGATCATCTGAGTTCGAGTCATCAACCACTTACCGTTGCGCAGCTTGTGCAATCCGGCGACGTGCACGCCATTCACCTGCACCAGTAACCCTATCGGCAAAATGGGATGTCCATTTTAAAGTGGAATTTGAGCCACTCGTCGTTCTCAGCGTATCTTCACATCACTGAGAGGTAAGGACTAGGATAAAGGCAGGTTGAAAATTTCCGTTGTCTGACTGAGATTCCATTCCGTGATGTCATCACTAGACTCCAAGCCGCACATCGATAGCAGTGAACGACACTGTTGCAAGGCTCCAGTGTGTTATCTGCCTGTGTTCAATAGACAGATTTGTAATCATTTTAGGAGACCCTCAAATTCTCTACCCTTGAGGCAGGTGAATAAACAGTGACAAAACACACAATGTGTGTTAAAACCGTCACAAAAGTCGAAGGTTTGGGGAGGTTGAGTAATAAGTTCACTGCGAGAATCTTCTGCTAGAACCTAATGTGATCGCATGTAGACGGAACATATTTTCAACCTATAACATTTGTCCAGTGTCTGCTTGTAGGCTGGTGGTGAGGTATAGAGTCGAGGAGTGGTTTGCGTTGTTTATAGAAACAGCTACGTCTTCTGTAGTTCTCTCTCCATTAAGATCGTCCTTCTTGACACATATGCATGTTATTCTTCCCTGAGTAGGTAATCTGCACGTGTTTTGAACTCGTGAGGAAACCGTATTAACGATATTAATGGTGAGGTTTTTGTTCGCCTTCCCCTTTGTCGTCCCCCATGGTAAGGAGTTCGCAGCGGAAAGGGGCGGGTGTTACTTCTAGGACTTGCTCGTTTCCTCAGGCAAACATCGACGTCCGTATCATCGTAGCCATGGTCATCGTCTGATCCATCGGACGAGAACTGAGTATCATGGCTTGTTGATTGTGGACCTGGTCGTTTTAGCCTGTTGTTTCTTGTCCCCAGCTTGTATTTTAGGAACGGTGGTAAGTTTGTTTTGACATAAATATTTCTCTTTTTCTTTCTGTCGTCAGGGTACATTTTTCTTGAAAGTGTGTACCACCATTTTTTTAAATTGAAGGTAAACTTGGCGTATTAACGAGTGGCACAGGATCGCAGGTACATTTGTAGATGCAGGTTGTTGTGCTCTGTTCAACTTACAATGTCTGGTTGCTAGCATTAGTCTTCTGTACAGGCTATTTCTCTTTCAGAAGAATGATTCCACTAGCGTACGTGGTTGTGTGGCCTTAAATGCCTATTTCACCTCACAGTGTAAAATAGTTATATAACTTTTTTTTCCTGGGTTTTTACTCCTCTGTGACTACTGGACATTCTGTGCTACAAACTGAATTGTTATAGGACCGGTTTGCACACATGAGTCGATCAGTGCATTGGGAACCTGCTTCGCAGTAGACCGGAAGGTCTGTGGATTTGTGGGTCACCACGGGGCGTTGCAGCAGTCTACTGCAGAGTTAACGATGAATATTGATGTGACTGTGAGTCCTATTGTAGGGACACCTGTACTGCAACTCAACCAAATGAAGAAATCTTCAGAAAAACGGAAATCCTAAGGCATCAAGGCAAAATTTCAGTAGTTACGTATTTTCTTTGAGCATAAGCAAGGATACAAAAAGAACGTAGATGGGGCAGAGGGACTACACTGAAGAACGTAATCCCTACGTGAGATATATTACTATCAGCACTAACAGGGGAGAGAAAACGCGAAAGTGCTAAGTTCTACTTCACTGGTAGTAAACCGATCAACGCAGGTTGGGTAGACATCAGAATGAATCCTAAGGAACATTCACATATTTAACCGAAGTGTGTCACCGCTGTATTAGGTTTAAATAATATTAACAGTTGTCATTAGTATGGCGCTTGACGGAGTGGAGACCTCTGAATGAATGCCATTGCTCTGTGTTCCCAAGTCTGGAAGAATCGTGGGTTTTGAGCTCGCATGAGTGGGAGCTAGCTACCGCGCACAGACAACAGGCCTGATATAACTCTGTTACTGGAGCTTCAACATGACCCATCGTTCAAGGAAACAGCTGCATCGGCCCCCCTTGCTGGATATGCCATATACGGCTTGGAGTCGCTCCAGCATACCCAAAGCTTACTGTTACAGACTGCTGCTACCCCTCTCTCAGGGAATCCAAGCTCACCAAAGCCTTACCCAGCGAATTAAAACCGTGCTCCCTAAGGTGCTTGCCACTTGACACGACTCGAAAGGCATCTGTGGCTCATCCAGTGCCATGAACATGGTGAATATCACCCCCATTCCTTTTTCTGAATTACATGTTACTGTCAGAGCACTATAGATTTCAGAATTCAACAACGAATTTTCACACTGTACAAACTGTACAGAAATTCCAGTAGACAAATATGAATGTGTTATAGTAACTTCAAAGATTCCAAGTGAAATTGTCTTCATCGATGTGGAATACGTAGAAAAAATTGATTTAAAAGATATTTTCAAAAATTCGTATTTGCCTATTGGAATTTGTGCACAGTTTGTGTAATATGAGAATTCGTGGTTGAGTAATCGCAAACTCATCGCAAAACGTGTAAATGTTCACTGCAGTGAGGTGCATATGATAATTCTTAGGCTATTGTAACCATGCATCATCTAACAGAAACATCATTATACAACACTTATTTAAAATTATCGCATTACTGCACTGAATTTGTACAGAAATCATTATTTGATATTTATAGTAATGTGTAAACATCAGTTGGTTCTTCTAAGAAATTTAGCAATGCAGTAAAAGGACTGGCCACTAGTAAATCCTTTAGGCTCGTCTTAAACTCAACTCTATTAGTCCTTAAACCATTCTTTGTTTGTGGTAAGTTATTAAAAATACTTTATCCTCTATAATGGGCACCTTTCTGGACAAACCTAAGTAGTAACGGTTTTGTCACATCTGTCCGTTGTTTACAAGAAGATGAAAATCATCCCTCTGTCAGGCACTTCAATGTGATTTCCAGAGAATCCACGTAGATGCAGATGCACATGTTCTTCTGTGAGTTAGAGTTCGCTACATAATCTGCCATATACTAACGGAAACAATTTATACTCATCTTCAAACGTGAAACTGTTTTATATGAAATGTACTTCAAAGAAGAAAAGTAAAAGTTGTAGCGAAAGGAAGAGAAAGAGATAGAGCGAAAGAGAGAGAAAGATAGAGAGTATGTGTGTGTGTGTGGGGAAGGGGGGCGGAAGGGGGATATGTGTCTACTGCAAGTAAAGATGTTGTGATAAATTTAATACAGTACCTGACAAACTAGTGTGTGATCTGTACTGACAGAAATATATACTCTGTTTGCAAGTTATTGCTGTCATGTTAGGATGTTAATGGGTTCTGTATGTTGACTCGATTAACGGTTTTAAAGAAAGTAAAGGTGAAACTTTCATCTGACTTGAAAATTATAGTGTTGATAAACAACAGTTACAATACTTCTGCTCACTTTTACAAAACGTTAAATTCTTGCTTTTCTCTACTGAAGCTGTATTGTGTCGAAATTATTGTGTACAGGTTCAAATGGTTCAAACGGCTGTGAGCACTATCGGACTTAACATCTGAGGTCATTAGCCCCCTAGACTTAGAATTACTTGAATATAATTAACCCAAGGACATCACATACATCCATGCCCGAGGCAGGATTCAAACCTACGACCGTAGCAGCAGCGCGGTTCCGGACTGAAGTGCCTAGAACCGCTCGACCACAGTGGCCAGCTTGTGTAAAGGAATCGCTTGTGAAGACAGAAGTGTTCTGAATGTGGTAAGCTCCTACTTATTTCGTGTATTAAGCTATTATTGTACATAGGTAGTCAGACATACATATTGACTGCGGTGTTAGATTTAGTGCCTGCTTTAGAAATTTGCTAAACAGCCGAAATGTGACTGATATTTTATTTCTGTATTACAGAAATGTTTATTCTGATCAAAAAGATGCACTTCGTTTTTAGCTGTTTTATAGTTTAATAGCAATTTACAAATTATATTAGTCTTTATTGTAAAACGTGTACCTAATTAATACCCCAAGACCCCCTTTATTCAGCATTCATTTAGGCTAAATACGGTTTCAAATAAGGGCATATTCCGTTGGAGATGGAAAATTCATTCTGCTTTCAGACATGTTCGATGAACGACATGCCAAGCAAACGTGCATCCCAAGAAAACAGTAGTGTCATCGATCTTCACAGATGCTTCCCACATTGTTAGCCATATGTTCTCACGTGGGCAAGCATTGTCACGCTGAGACATGGACTAAGGAGTTGCCCTATGGGCAGACTTGCCTTAGTTAGTAGAAGTCACTTGTTAAACTTAATGACGCCACCAATGGCAGACTGATCGGAATAATATATTTCGCGATTCAGTCCTTTGCACACTGCATTGAAGCTTCAATGCAGACAGGTGTACATACTGTGCAGTTCTATGGCATCGAACTAGCTCTGAGGAAGAAGCTCTTCATTCCTCTACGATGGCGGTCATCACATAGATTTATTACATTGATAATCGCTCTTTGAAAGAGTCTTAAACCTCAGTTTTCTGTTCACGTGAAAGAGGAAACTACTGTGCGTAATTTCAATAATTTATTATCAACACACTGTTCTACATGGTTATTTGTTTATAGTTATTCTAACTATTCCGATTGGGTTCTCCAGTTTGTGCAATCGTCAGTACTGAATGGTTCAGCGATTCTTATAGGGTACGCAGGGAGTAGCATCGGATACAAAAATTACTCTACACAGCCATGCGTGAAGTAACGTTTGACAGTAAACATCTTGATATTAACAGAATTAAGTACATGCTTTATCTTTGCGTCTTCACTTAGATATCATTTAAAAAAATGACGGTGAACAGGTAGCCAAATGGAGCGCAGTAAGCTGATATCATGTTCGGAGGTATGGCAGCACAGCACATGCATTGATATATGCACAGAGAAATTAAGAGAAATTCAGTCTATATCTCAAGATTCACGACAGGTCTACAACATTTTTACTGTCTGAGGAGCTACTGTTGTCACAGTTAATACGACTGTCATTAATAATACTCAGATCAAGTGAAGAGTTAAGTACTGCCACGATTGGGCTGTATCGAAACAACTGTACCATGAAATACGGAACTTTGAGGTTATATTTGTCCATACTCTGTCTCCAACATCGGAATTGACCGGAAATCTCAATAAACGGTATACTGGTCAACATTGCAAGGAATTAGATGTCAAGATTATATATATAGACCAAAATGTCTTCGGTTAGACCAAAGAGGTGCGGGTAATGGAAACAAGAAACATAAAATAAATGGGAAGCTACTTTGTACATATTCTTTGCCAATACTGAATGTGTAAATTCCTGAATATCTCGAGTAAGCTATAAAGTGAAGTCTGTATTCTGGATCTGCACACTATATGGAATTCGGTAACATGTGGTTTATTGATTTATCTCCTGTCGGTTCTGTAAACTAGAAGGTTTTCCTGTTGTTCCGTACAGGATTTGTTTTTATTTTGTTTAATTTTCAGCAAATGCGAGCTTCACAATTAAATTTCCTAAAATTCTTCTCTATGGCAGGTAACAATTTCACGCAGCTCATCCTAATCCAATTAAAACATGCGACATTACGAACTGTCTCAGGCAACTTTCACGGTAAAATATTGGAGAACCAAAATAAAAAAAGCACAGGGTAAAAACAGAAGTGAAGGGAAACATTTCTGTGGTCCTGCTAGGCGGCTGAAAGCGGAATGTGCGCCGCAGATAGTGTCACGTCACACGCATACTCATAAATCAGGTTTCGATGATGCCATGCCTAAAACGACAGCGAAATTGAATCGCACCGGAGTTGCACGCTGGATTAAGCCGGGTCCCAGCTGCTTTATCTCGCTTCTGGGCGCAATTTACGGACCCGAATTAGAACGCTACCACTGGCTCACGATACGTATGCCAACACTAGGTTTATAAAATTACTCTTTAGAAGTTATTTCCCGTGTAGCGCAGCAAAAAGCAATATGTGGCGTTACTCAAACCCCTTATCTTGGCATGTAACAATCGCTTAGACTAGTAATGTGGAAGAATGAAGTTTAACGTTGTCGCACAAACATTTTCATCCATTAATTCAGGTCTCATGGCTGGGTTTCACAACCATGTAGTACTTTTTAAAAGACATCATAGTCACCATTCCATATAAAAATAGTTTATTTTCACTGCTGCAAGCTCGCTCGGAAGGCCATTATGATGTTTACATGTAAGAATTCTTTTAGAAAGGTGATAAAGCACAGATTTTAGCAAATTGTAATAGTGACAATAAATAATTTCTACAGTCAATCGCCTCTATAAGTCATTAAAAAATTTCCATTCAGTAAATGCAGCTTGTAATCTTCTGTCATTGCAAATGGTCGTGTTTTCCTAACTATTATTCCGCTTTTGGTCGCAGTAAATTTTGGTATGTGTAGAATGTGTCGAAAGGAAAATTAATTATTTGAAAGATAATGGTACTGAAAATTTCGAGTTAAAATTTTAATAAGTAATTGCAGATAGCTGATTAACAGTGAAAGGCACTCGCTTTCAACCAAGTTACCTGTGGAAGCTTCATACTTGCACACGTTCGAGAATTATGTTTTTTTCTTGCGTGTTTGCGTTAGTAGTAGCTGTTGGCTATCGGATTGTTTCCTTATTTTGTCACTAGGACTTCAACAAATTTTTTTTAATTGTTACTATGAATCGATGATTCAGTTAATGTACTAGTCTGTTTCTTACATCAAATAGTAAGTTCCTTCACACATTTCTTTATGAAAATCAGCCACTGTTTCGAAATAAAATACTTATGTGATCGGCAACAGTGATATTGACTAACCAACTTTGGTGCACTAAATGTGCACCAATTGCGTTTTAATTAAGCGTTTACACTATAATGTTTTACTACGAAAATTTGCATCCTACATTCTTTATTCTCATGCAGTAATGAGTGCTATTGACAGGGGATGTCCAATTAAGTCTGTACTTTTAGATTTCTAGAAGGCTTTTGACACCGTTCCTCAGAAGCGACTCCTTATCAAATTACATGCCTACGGAATATCGTCTCGATTTTACGACTGGAGTCGTGATTTCCTGCTTTAAAGGTCTGATGGAAATTCATAGAGTAAAACAGAAGTAATACCTTCCGTTCTCCAGAGAAACGTTATAGGGCCTCTGTTGTTCTTGATCGACATATACGATTTAAGAGACAATCTGAGCAGCGGTCACAGATAGTTTGCAAATAGTGCCATCGTGTAAAGTCATCATATGATCAAAACCAGTTGCAAAATTATTGAGACTATATATCTTTGTAGTGCTAAAAGTGTCAGTTGGCTCTAAACAATGAAATGTGTGGAGTCATTCGCATGAGTCCTAACAGGAATCCGATAATTTCCGTTTCCACGATAAATCACAGAAATCTGAAAGTTATGAATTCAACTAAATACACAAGGATTGCAGTCACAAATAATTTAAACTTCAATGAGCACATGCATAAGGTTGCAGCGAAAGCGAACAAAAGATTGCGATTTATTGGCATAACACTTAGAAAATGGAACGTATCTACTAAACAGACTGGCTGCACTATTCTTGTCTGTCGTCTTTTGAAGTATTGCTGCGTTGTATGGGCACCGCATCCGATAACATTGACGGAGGACATTGATAAAATTCAAGGAAGGGCAACTCATTTTGTATTATCGCGAAATAGCGTAGGGAGAGCCGAGGATGTGATATGTGAATTAGAGTGTCACTCATTTAAGCAAAGGATTTTTCGTGGCGGTGGGACTTAATCACGAAATTTCAGTCATCAGTTTTCTCTTACGAATATGAAAATATTTTGCTGATGTCCACCTATTTAGCAACAAGTGATCATTGTAACAAAATAAGAGAAATCAGATCTCGCATGGAAAGCCTGAAGTGTCCGATTTTCCCGAGGGCTGTCTGAGAGTGGAACATTAGAGGAATACATTGAAGATAGTTCTATGGGCCCTCTGCCAGGCACTTCTATATCTACATCTACATCCATACTCCGCAAGCCACCTGACGGTGTGCGGCGGAGGGTACCCTGAGTACCTATATCGGTTCTCCCTTCTATTCCAGTCTCGTATTGTTCGTGGAAAGAAGGATTGTCGGTATGCTTCTGTGTGGGCTCTAATCTCTATAATTTTATCCTCATGGTCTCTTCGCGAGATATACGTAGGAGGGAGCAATATACTGTTTGACTCTTTGGTGAAGGTATGTTTTCGAAACTTTAACAAAAGCCCGTACCGAGCTACTGAGCGTCTCTCCTGAAGAGTTTTCCACTGGAGTTTATCTACCATCTCCGTAACGCTTTCGCGATTAGTAAACGATACTGTAAAGAAGCTCGCTGCTCTCCGTTGGATCTTCTCTATCTCTTCTATCAACCCTATCTGGTACGGATCCCACACTGCTGAGCAGTATCCAAGCAGTGCGCGAACAAGCGTATTGTAACCTACTTCCTTTGTTTTCGGATTGCATTCCATTAGGATTCTTCCAATGAATCTCAGTCTGGCATCTGGTTTACCGACGATCAACTTTATATGATCAATCCATTTTAAATCACTCCTAATGCGTACTCCCAGATAATTTATGCGATTGACTGCTTCCAGTTGCTGACGTGCTATTTTGTAGCTAAATGATAAGGGATCTATCTTTCTATGTATTCGCATCACATTACACTTGTCTACATTTAGATTCAATTGCCATTCCCTGCACCATGCGTCAATTCGCTGCAGATCCTCATGCATTTCAGTACAATTTTCCATTGTTACATCCTCTCGATACACCACAGCATCATCTGGAAAAAGCCTTAGTGAACTTCCGATGTCATCCACAAGGTCATTTATGTATATTGTGAATAGCAACTGTCCTATGACACTCCCCTGCGGCACACCTTAAATCACTCTTACTTCGGAACACTTCTCTCCATTGAGAATGACATGCTGCGTTCTGCTATCTAGGAATTCTTCAGTCCAATTACACAATTGGTCTGATAGTCCATATGCTCTTACTTTGTTCATTAAACGACTGTGGGGAACTGTATTGAACGCCTTGCGGAAGTCAAGAAACACGGTATCTACCTGTGAACCCGTGTCTATGGCCCTCTTGTGCCTTAATTGTGAATTTCGAAGTAATCATATAGTTGTACACGTATATGTACACTCAATAACAACAAAACATTGGACCATTGCAGAGAAATCCGCAGAAAAATATGAAGATTTGGTAATAACAGCAGAGAAACTAGGCCAAGGAGTGACGTCATAGAGATTGAGTGGGTCGTTTATTTGGGAAATGCTAGATATCCGACGCTCATTCTGTTTTCACCTATGTCCAGTGAGCTAAGGATTGCTTAATATACAACATGTCACTTTAGAAAGGTGTTTTTAATTCTAGTATAGGTGCCTTCTACCATTCCCCTAGTCACACATGTCTCCACAGTCTTGCATTTGTCCTTTAGCCGAACCTGCTTAGCCACATTACACTTTGTCAGTCTCACTTTATAAATGTCTGTATTCATTTTTTGTGCTTAATTTGTTGCTTTTCTTATATTTTCTCCTTGCGTCAATCAAATTCAATATACTGCGTGTTGTAAATGGATTTCTTCTGGGACTTCGTGTTTCTGTCAATTTTATCTTCTGCTGACTTAACTATGTCATCTCTAAAGGTTACTCTCTCATCTTGTTACGTACTTCCCCTGTTTCAGTCAATCGTAGCGTAATGCTCCTACTGATATTCCTAATAACATCTAGTTCCTTCAATTAATCCAGGCCCCATCTCCTTAATATCCTACCATTTCGCAATTTCTTCGGTTTTTAGCTGCAGTTAATAACTGATAAATTGTGGTTAGAGTCCACATTTGTCCCTGTAAATATTTTGCAACTTACAATCTGGTTTTAAAACTCTGCCGTAACATTATATAATCTATCTGAAACCTGCTGTCTGAAGATCCTTTCTACGTATGCAGTCTTGTCTCATGATTTTCAAGTATTTGCAAATGATTTAATTATGATCTTTGCAAAATTCTACCAGGTGACTTCCCCGTTCATTCCTATCAGTCAGTCCATATTTCCCTACCAATTTCAGTTGCTTTTCCTACTATTGGTTTCCAGTTCCCATTAGCCTCTTCGTCATCTGCGGAAGCATCATCCAGAAAAACTTGTACTACTGTGGTAAGTGTAGGCTTTGGTACTACCGTGGCTACAATAATGTGTTGACTGCAGTCTTCTTAGTAGTTTACCCGAATTCCTACATTCTTATTCAATATTAGACCTATAGAACCCCTATTTGATTTTGTATTTGTAACCCTGTACTCACCTGACCAGAAGTTCTGTCCTTCCTTCCATAGCACTTCGCTATTTCCCACTGCATCAAAGTTCAAGCTATTCATTGTCCTTCCTATATTGTCTAATATAACTCCTCGATTTAAGGATCTGAGATTACACACTCCGACCTGAAGAACAACACTTTTGTTTCTCCGAAGACCAACATCATCCTGAGTAACCCTCGGCCACAGATAGAGAATGACAACTATTTTTCATCGGCACAATTTTACCTAATATGATGCCATCATCATTGAGCCAAACAGTAGACCTCCATGACCTTGGAGGAAAAGAATAACGGATTTATTTCTCACTCCTAACTGTTCTCAATACCAACATGCAAACCCACGTCGGATAGTGTTACAATGCTTTATCAGTCAATTATCCAGGCTATTGCCCCAGCAATTCCCTTAAATGCAAGTGTCCTCTTTCAGAAAACACCGTTTTGCGGGCCTCTGCACAAATACCCTTCCACTGTGGTTGCACCTACGGTATAGCTATGTGTATCGTTTAAGCAGGAAAGCCACTTAACCTTGACTAGGTCCATAGTTAACAGGAGACAGAGTGTTTCACTAAATAATATAACGTGAGGTATTTGGAAAACAATTCTAATAAACATATACAGGGTGACAATTATTGTAGTATGTGAAACAAAATCTTCATAACATCTGAACGGTTTGCGTTAAAAATTTCAAACAGCAAAGTTGTCCGCGGTGGATGATATGAATTAGTATGCTCATGTATGGTTTGGTTTAACGACGAAGCCCACTTTCATTTCGATGCGTTCGTCAACAAGCAAAATTGTCGCATCTGGGGTGCTGCAATCCGCATTTCGCTATCGAGAAGTCTCTTCACCGTCAACAGGTGACCGGGTGGTGTGCGGAGGAGGAGGAGATTAGTGTTTAACGTCCCGTCGACAACGAGGTCATTAGAGACTGAGCACAAACTTGGATTACGGAAGGATTGGGAAGGAAATCGGCTGTGCCCTTTCAAACAAACCATCCCGGCATTTGCCTGAAACGATTTAGGGAAATACGGAAAACCTGAATCAGGATGGCCGGAGATGGGTTTGTGTGCAATGTCCAGTCACGGAATAATCGGTGTGATATTAATTGATGGCGCGGTGGCTACTGAATGGTACGTAAAGGTTTTAGAAGATTATATCATCCCCATTATCCGAAGTGACACTGATTTTGACAAGTTTGTGGCTCATGCAAGTCGAAGCTCGACCCCATCGAAAAAAGAGAGTGTTTGATGTCCTGGAGGAGCACATTGGGGACCGCATCTTGGCTCTGGGGTACATAGAACCACTGGCCAGGGCATCGATTGGCCGCCATATTCTCCGGGTTTGAACACATGCGACTCCTTTTAGTGGGGCTAAATTAAAGACAAGTTGTACAGCAATAGCCCCAAAAACATCGTTGAGCCCAAAACAGCCATTCAGGAGGTCATCGATAGTATGGATGTTCCGACACTTCAGCGGATCATGTAGAATTTTGCTATTCGTCTGCGCCACATCATCGCCAATGATAACAGGCATATCAAACATGTCTTAAGCTAAATGCGAATATCTGTAACGACGTTTACATGTTGAACAAGGTGTGTTCACGCCGTAGTTTGTAAAAATTTACTTTTTTTCATATTGTTCAACAATTGTCACCATGTACCCGATAAGATTCCTTTCTTCTAAATACTGTCATAAAAATACTGTGTGCTCTACGACGAATTCGATCTAAGTCCTTGGTTAGTGGAGGGCGGTTTTGCTTTGGCGAATAGAAATGTCCATTTCAGCATAGCTTTCCTTTAGCCCACGGGTGGGCCGCATCCAGTACGCCCTCGGTTTCAATCTAGGTCGCGAAGAAATTCTGGATGAAGACAAAATGGGTGCACCCCCAAAGAAGCGTGCATTGAGGCATAATTTGCTGGTGTGACACATCGGGAGAGTAGTGCCAATCATATCCATAAGTTACCCCACAAACATTAACTTCAAGGACGCTGTACACTGAGATGACAAAAGTCACGGTATAGCCATACGCACATATACAGATGGCGGTAGTATCACGTACACCAAGTATAAGAGGACAGTGCATTGGCGGAGCTGTCATTTCTACTCAGATGATGCATGAGAAAAATCTTTCCGTCGTGATTATGGCCGCACGACGGGAATCAACAGACTTTGAACGCGGATTGATGATTGGAGCTAAACGCACATCGTGTTCCATTTCGGAAATCGTTAGGGAACTCAGTATTCCGAAATCCACAGTATCAGGATTGTGCTAAGAACATCAAATTATACCTCTCACCACGGACAACGCAGTGGGCGACGGCCTTCACCTAACGACCAAGAGCAGCGGCGTTTGCGAAGAGTTGTCAGTGCTAACAGACAAGCAGCTCTGCGTGAAAGAACCACAGAAATCAATGTGGGACGTACGAGGAACTTATCCATTAGGGCAATGTCACGAAATTTGGCGTTAATGTCCTATGACAGCAGATGACGGACCTTTGC
Organism: Schistocerca gregaria; assembly: GCF_023897955.1. Taxonomy (NCBI): domain Eukaryota; kingdom Metazoa; phylum Arthropoda; class Insecta; order Orthoptera; family Acrididae; genus Schistocerca; species Schistocerca gregaria. The sequence goes on from NC_064931.1 coordinate 549,714,033, forward strand.
TAACAGCACGATATCGTCTGCAGCGCCTCTTCTAGGCTTGTGACCGTATTTTATTGGACCCTAGACGACTGGAAAACCGTTGTCTGTTCAGACGAGTCCAGATTTCAGATGGTAAGAGCTTGATGGTCGAGTGTGCCGCAGACTCCACGAAGCCATGGACCCAAGTTGTCAACAAGCCACTGTCGAAGCTGGTGGTGACTCCATGGTGGTGTGGCCTGTGTTTACTCTGAATGGACTGCTTCCTCTGGCTGAACTGAGCCGATCAGTCACTGGAACTGATTCTGCTTGGCTAATTGGAGCGAATCTGCCACCATTCATGGACTTCATGTTCCCAAACTATGATGGAATTCACACTGGTCCACAGTTGTTTGCGATTGGTTTGAACATTCTGGACAGTTCGAAATGTGTGTGTGAATTCCTAAGGGACCAAACTGCAGAGGTCATCGGTCCCTAGACTTAAACATGACTTAAACTAACTTATGCTAAGAACAACACACACACCCATGCCCGGGGGAAGAGTCGAACCTACGGCGGGAGGGATCACGCAGTCCGTCAGATGGCGCCTCAAACCGCGAGGCCACTCCGCGCAGCCGACAGTTCGATCGCTCGACGTGAATCCCATCTAACATTTATGGAACATAATTGAGACGTTAGTTCGTGCACAAAATCCTGCACCAACTACGCTTTCGCATTTATGGACGGCTCTAGAGACAGCATGGCTAAATATTTCCACATGGGTCTTCCAACTTATTGTTGAGTCTATAACACGTCGAGTTGCTGCAAGAGGAGGGCTGACACGATATTAGGAGGTACCCCATCAGTTTTTTCACCTCATTGTAGTTTAGGAGCGCTGCTTGCACATAAGTAAGTGGCCCGCGAGCTTAAGGGGGCATCTGAGGCAGGCCGGCGGGTCATCTTCCTTATGCAAGATAATGCGAATACACAGATGAGCCCAACAGCTATAGATGTCTGGCCTCGAAGCTGCGAATCCCTGCTTGGAGTGTTCGCTCGGCTGCTCAGGAGTGTCCGGAGCTGTGCAGAGAAATAGGGCTGTGCTCGCAGGGCGGCCGTGGGCGTACGTCGCGTTGATGGGACAAGGGGTCGCTTGTCTTGCGCCGCCTCATGAGGCCGAGAGCGCCTGTCTCGTAAGTTGCGACTGCGCCAGGCGCGGCTCGTGTGCGCTGTCTCCTGCTACGGCCGCCTCTCAACTCACAGTATTAAGCCCCTTCACCACTGCTAATTCTTTTCTATATTCTCCGCACCAGCTTTGTTGCTGCATTCTCGGAATATGAAGTGATAGGAACAATGTTCTCCATTTTCTGCAAACTGAAAAAAGAAAAAGAAAAGAGTTGGCCACCACGTCGACAGCGTGGTCATTACACAGTGAGAATTAGCTCAGTAGCAAACTAGTGTTGGGAGGCAAATACTAGTATCATCGGTCAAGGTCTTACCACAGATCTCGCACGATGTGACTTAGAGATACCAAGGAACTCTTCAGATACGAGCGAGTGCTGAAAAGTAATACCCTCGAATTTTAATTTGAAAACTCTTGAAACTTTTTAAGTAGAACAAAAATTATTGATAGTCTACAGCTTTATTCTTCACGTCTACATATCAGCAGCCCTCTCCCGCTCTCGTAAGTTCCGAACTGTAGCTTGTTACGTGGCGTTTTGCAACGTACCTATGTCGGTAGGTGAGACACAACGTACTGTAATCGAGTTTAGAATTCGAAGAGCTTTTCCACACACTCTTTCAGCATGACAATGCCAGATCACACACGAGCGCTGCGACATCTGCAGCAATCCGATATATTAGGTTCATTCTCATCGATCACCGCTGTTCAGTCTCGATGTGGCGCCATCCGATTTTCGTCAGTTTCTTAAACTTGAAGATCACGTTTGAGGACTTCACTTTGACAGTGATGAAGTCGTGCAAGCAGGAGTGAAGTCAAACGTTCACCAATGACGGAGTCAACATGGTAGTCCCTCATTGGGAGAACTGTGTTCTTCGCCAGGGTGACTATGTTGATACACAAATATATAGACAAAAAGAATAAATATGTAAATGACAATAAAGTTAGTTTTCTGTGAAAAACTTTGAAAGTCCTCACATAAAAATTCAGAAGCATTGCTTTTCAGCCCCCCTCGTAAAAGTGCGCCAAATGAGTTTCGATCATTTGCGTAGCTATGAGACCATTCTTTTAACAGTTACATCTACCTATACCCTTCTTATGCTACACTACATCTGATGGTAGACGTTAATTGGTACCTATATTAGTAACTCTCTTTCTTATTCTATTTGGTTGTGGGTTGGGGGATAAATGACGGTAAGTAAGTTCCTATGCAAGCCCATATCTCTCGTGTTATCACGATATCTGGGCGGTAACAGACTAGTTGCATAACCATTTTTTAATACTGGTTCTATATATCCAAAATCAACACAAAGTCTTTCTTTGATTACCGAAATTTATTTTTAAGGAATAGAGTAATGCATTTTGTTGCGAATGGTGACAGCTTACAAAGTTTTTTATGGACACACTTCCGTTTTTGACCCGTAGAACGTCTGGGTGATACTCAACTTCTCTCCCCGTGTTTGGCAACATGTTTTCCGTCACCGCCTATACACCACCTGTAATCGTGCCGTAAGGGTTTGGCACGTCAAGAACTGATGAACCGAACATTTGACCCTTAACACAACCCCACAAAAACGATCAAGAGGGGTTCTGGCTGGTAAACATGGTGGTCGTGATGTTGAATGTGGAAGGTTTAATCAAATCAGTGGCGAATAAATAACCTGAAGTGTGTCGGTGTACCATCTTTTTGAAACGTTACACATCGTTGAAATTCCTATAAGTGAAGTGCAACGTAAAGCTTCAGCGTGTTGAAATAAACGGTAACCGTAATGTTAGGCCCAAAGCGGAATATATGTGATGTGTTTTAACCCAAGCTACGTTTTACCTTTCGGGCAGTAGGCTATCTGGTGTAGCACGATACGTCGTTCCTCCGACCCCCCCTGATTTCACCATTAAGCCTGTCTATTTTCCAAGAAATTTCAAACGCCGCTTTGTCCGAACCACAAATTTGAATAAGGTAGTCATTCTCTGCATCGATTCGTTACAGCACGTTATTAGTGTACTCAGCCTGTCAGTCTCTATCATCTGCCTGGAAAGTTTACAGAAGCTGCATGAAAAGAAATACAGACGCTTCTGTAAAATCTCCATTTTAGTGTTCTCAGATATTTCTGTTTCTCTGCAAACACGATGCATCGATTTCTGGAGGCTGTGGTGACAAGCTGCACGCACGGTATTGACAGTGTCGTTACTAACTGCAGGTCTACTGCTTTGTGTGTTGTTTAATTCTGTCAAGTTCTTAAGAAATCTGATACCCTCAGTTGTTGCTATTGACATCTGGCGGATCTCGGCCATAGGCACTTCGGTACAGTTGCCTAACTGTGATAGACAACCGTGTTTCATGAAAGCACGAAATAAATTACGCTTTGACTTATTTGACGCCATTGTAGCAACAGGACTCCTAAAATACGCTATCTGGGAGAGAGAAAGAGAGAGAGAGAGAGTAGAAGCCACATGGTGACAGAGTAAATGCAGAAGTGTATCCATAAAACCTTTACTAGTCATTATACCATTTAAGAGTACTTACTTAGCGGTATATAGCATAGTTCCCTGTATATCCAAAAGCCTTCCGTGACTACAAGCTCTCTTCTATCCTATAGACTCCCACTAGAGTTCCTTCAATATCTCTACTTCAATATGTTATTGGCTGTGCTAACTAGGTACAATTCTAGCAACGCAGTAACCATCGTTACTGCTTGATAAAGACACTAGCTGTATTCTCCAAGGGCTGTCACCTAGTGTACGATTCCCTTTACAGATGGATCACACTTTACCATAACTATCCCAATGAAACTAAACTGGCACTTCAGCCTCCCTACAACTATTTTTACATTTCATCCTATTTCATATAGCTTTGAAGTATTACCCACTTACATTAAAATGATGTGCTGGGCTCCTAAAGCTTACCACTAACCTTGTAATTATATTTTACTGAGAGGTTTTTCTCTCTGTTATGGATATTAACTTTTATTTCCTGTCATAGAAAGCGAGGTGCTGCTGTTTCCCCCAAGTGACAGTACCATCTAAGTCGTTCTGCATTTTCTTGCAATAATGAAGCTTCAGAACTTTCACATAAACGGTATCGACGGCGGACTGTCTAAACGTGCTGCCGGTGTATCTGATTCTGTGTATTGCAGAGGTCGGGGTGATTGACCACTGCGATCTGTAATGAAGCTGGGCTGCTTGTAGTCAGGGATGCCTTCTGCTCTCTACTCTGATCGTGGCTACAGCGCTGTGATAGGCAGGTACCTGGAGGATGACCGACATCCTATAATAAGAAAGAGTAAGGTCAGTTATTCACTTATTTCGTGCCAGATTACAGCAGCTGAGGTGGTGCTGTGCGGCGATCGGTGCCCCCAAGGGGCAGGCGAAGGCGGTGTAGGTGCAACGTGCTAATGTCAGCAAACGGCCTCCTTTCACGGCCTCATCCTGCGTCGCCCCGGGCAGCAGTCGGCGATAGAGCCGCTGACTGAGGCTCTGACGCACGCTGGCATCGAGAGTAGCCAGCAGGCGGAAAAGCGTCTGTGCACGTATCAGCACGTAGAAACCATCGGTCCTAGCTCAGCTTGTCCTTTTCTCACAGGATGTGCTGCGAACTATGAATAAAGGCCTACAGACAGATTAAATTCTCCTAGATTTACAAAAAGAATTTGACGAGTGCCACCATTGCAGATTGTTAACGAACGTGCTAACATACGGAATAGTTTTCCCGATGTGTGTGTGGTTCGACTATTTTAGTAACAGAGCCCAGTACGTTACACTTGAAGGATAATGTTCACCAGAGACAACGGCATCACCAGGAGTGTCCCAGGGAACTGTGATAGGACTGCGGTTATTTTCTATATACATAAATTATCTGGTGGACAAGGTGAGCGGCAGTCTGCATTTTTTTTTTTTTTGCTGATTTTGTTGTGGTCTACAGGAAAGTGTCGTTGTTGAGCCACTACAGGAGGATACAAGAAGACTTAGTCATAGTTTCTATTTGGTATGATGAATCGGAGCTAGCTCTAAATGTGGCAAAATGTAAATTAATGTATATGACTCGTAACAGCAGATCCATAGTGTTCCAAGCAGAATTAACAGTGTGCTACATGACACAGTACTAGTTACTGCTTGGCGATTCTACTGCCAGGACTGAAAGCTAATGAAATCGTCATTTGAGTTATCATCTCCCAATCTTTTCCCTGATATAAAAACCGCAGTTTGTAGATCTATGTTTTTCCAAACCAAGAAACTTCTCGATCCTAGTGCAATAACAGGAATGTGATTAAAATTATAAGGTATAGATTTGTAAAAATTAATGTTTCACCTTACTTTTAAAAACTATGTCCAGAACAGTTTTAATTTACAGTATTTCAGTGTTGGAGTGCTGACCAACACCAGATTTGACAAAAATTTAAAAACTTAATTACAGTAAAAATGGTAAATAAAAAAAAATTAAATTAATTACTTGTATTTTTCATATGTAGTTATTTTTATGCAAATTTCAACACAATATTTACTTTTTAAAATCTGAGAATAATCTTTAATTAAAATCAAAGTACCTTTTTATTTTTAAAAAATAATACTTTTTATGTATATATATATACCAAACAAAAATGTCCACCTTACAAGATTTGCATGATTATTGTAGAGCAAATAAATGATGAGGTTGTTGAAAGTCAGTATAGGAAAACTCGTTCCATTTGTTAATAATTAAATGTGAATGATGTAGATCATGAAAATACAGCAGAACTTCAGAAAATTTGCGAATGAAAAATTACAAAAATGTACTTCACATCATAAACAAGTGTTAGTTAATCTTATTGAAAAAAATTGATATGATATTAACATTAACGAATTGGAGAATCAAACTTTATAAGAACATTATAATACTTGTAAAATGAGAAATTTAAGAAGACATTCTGAACTTAATAAACAGCACTTAATTAATATTATTGAAAATTGTAGGGATGGTATTATTAATAAAGGTAATATTAATAATAATAAAGAATTGGAAATTAAAACTTTAAAAGAACTTCAAGAAATTTGTAAATCAAAACATTAAAACGTATTTTAAACTTATATGCAACAATTAACTAATCTTAATGAAAATAAAAAGGATTATATCAGTAATAAGTATAATGGATTGGAGAATAAAACAAAAAAAAATCGACATGTTAGTAAAACAAGAAATTTAAAGGAAACTGTACACTTGTTTAACAACAATTAGTTAATCTTTTTCAAATAGTTGTAAATAAGAACTCCAATAGTAGTGCTAACGTTAATAATAACAATTAAAAGAGCTTTCAAACTCTTCTAGTAGACAGATATGAAATGAAAACCGTATCAGAAATGTTTTTGGATTATAGCTTCCTTAATCTTGATGGTAATGAACTGAAAACAGTTAGATGAATTAATAGAAAATCTGAAGATTTCCGATCTAGAAGAATAGCTAATGAATTTAATAACACTGATAATACTGTGGAATCACTAATTGTTTTTCAGTGAAATAGGGGAGGAAGTTATTTATAAATTTCGAAATATTTTGATACAAAAGAGATGGGTTAAAGCAACTATGAGATTTTATTGTAGTCTCAGAGACATAATGATATACAAGAATGTAGTTTTAAAACGAAGAACGTAGTTTTATTAAGAACAACCGATTTAGAAGTCTGTTACCGAAGATCAACAATATTTTTAAACTGAAATAGAAGAAAGGCAAAGTAAACAGTCAGGTGGGGCTATGTATTATGTAAATATTGTAGAATTATGCTTCAATAGACAATCCAAAACGCCAAAAGCAAATAAATATAAAAACTGCAATTAGTGTTAAAATAAGCATTATAAATGTTTAATATATGCATTCAAACCTGCTTTATATGCAGCAGATTGTGATGCAGACACAGTTAATAAAGAAAAAAATATTGGTCAAGAAATTGATGACTTTTTGGAAAACTAAAAACTAACTTTCCTATATAATTAAGAGACATCAAAATATTTCAATACAAACGAAATACTGCACCTTACAAAAAACATACAAGAAAAACATGATAATCTTCTTATAATTCAGAATCAAATAAATCTCGTTATTTTAGTATAAAGCAGTAGTGTAGACCAATTAGATCGCATATAAGTAAACATTAAGAAAATAATTATCTTTGTGGTAGATATTTGAGATTTTTACTGAGATAGAAAATTATATATCTACAAAAATAATATTTATAAATTATAATATTTCATTAAGGATGAGTTCCATAATTTACATCACCAAGCAAGGTGGCCTAGTGGTTAGAATACTGGACTTAAACTTTGGAGGATGATTGTTCAAACCTGCTTCCAGTCACCCAGATTTACATTGGCTCTGAATCCCCTACGTCACTTCAGGCAAATGCTGGGATGCATCATTTGACAGGGAATTGGTTATTTCCTTCATAATCCTTCTGTAATTTGAGCTTGTGGTCCATCTATAATGACCTAATTGTCCATGGGTAATTAACCACTTATCTCCTCCTCCTCATAATTTATGTTAATTACGCAAGATTATTAAGAATATCAGTAATGACATTATGAAATACAATATGGTACTGTACAAGAATTCTGCTAAAATTGCTAATTGTGGGACATTTTACATTACCAATGGCCTATTTTAGTATTATCAGCATCTTATATATTCTATAGGGATGTTCTAATATTAAACTGTCAGAGATATCTGTATTAAATCTTACAAATTCAGTCATTCTTGGCATTATACTAGTCCAGGTTTGTTTGGTGACGCTACATTAATATGACTGAAATTGAGCTAGATTTATTAAACGATTGTAATATGACATTAATACTTGAAAAAGGAATTGTGGGGTGTATTCCACAAAGTATTAAAACATAGGCAAATGCAAATAATAAATATCTATAAATAATAAACCCAGAATAAGAACGAAGTATTTAGCATATTTATGAGCTAATAATTTATTTGATCAGGATATGTCTCAATGTTTCCCATTAAAAGGTTTTGAGTGGCTAGATCCAGAATATTTCAATTCCTAGAAACCCCAAAAAACTACAAATATGGATATATTTCAGAAGTTGTTTACTTTACCTTAAAAATTACATGATTTACATAAAGATTCATATGCAGCATCAGAAGGAGGAAACAAAATAGAAAACAACATTAAATAATAAGGAAAAATATGTTTTACACTATAGAAATCTTAAACATTGTATAAGTCTTGGGTTAAAATAATCCTTAGAATCCTAAGTTTGGAATGATAAGAGTGGTTAAAAATAAATGTTGAAACTTAATATAAAGTTAAGAATAAAGCTGATTAAAGAATCTGAAAAAGATGCGTATAAGTTAATGAATAAATTAGTTTTTTGTGAAGTGATGGAAAATATTAAAATTAGACCAAATATTAAAATAATATCAGATACAAAAAAGGTAAGCACTTTGTTTCAAAACCAAATTATGATCCCTCAAGAAGATTTTGAGCAAAGTTTGTAGTAGCCTAAATTTTAAAAAAATCGATAAAATTGGTTTTATTGTAATGACTATTTTAGATAACTCAAGATTAAAAATGTAATATTTTCATTATAATGTTATAAAAGCAAATATCAAGAAAATATTGTTTTTATGTTACATTGATACATATTCCTTTATGCATGGTGTAAGAACTGCAGATGTTTATGATGAAATGAAATCAATGTAAGCAAATTTGAGACAAGTGATAAGCCAAGAGATCACATTTGCAGATTACCATTGCTGAACAAAAAAGTTTTAAGAAAAATTAAAAATGAAATTATGATAGAACACATCAGCTTAAAATCCAAAGTGTATTCTTACAGATTATAGGTGAAAAAAATGAAAAAAACATGTACAATTTTACGATTATAATTAAATTTTACATGATAAAACAAAACAATGCAGAAAATTGAATTTAATAAATACAAATTACATACTGGTCAACCCAATAAAATTGTTTTATGTAGTGACAAAGATAAAAGATTTACACTAGAAAATGAAATAGGTACTTTTCCATATGGAAATTATAAAATAAAAGAATTACATCCAATCATAAAAAATAAAAATTAATTGTGATCAGTTTTCAACATTTGTTCATTACAAGCTAATTTTGAATGCATTTTTAAATTCAGTATAGAAACAAATATTATAGAAAACATTCCGCTGTTTCACAAAAATTTTGCTTTATAATTCTGATAAGTTTCAGTGCACTATTTACCACATCTATTGCTGCAATTTCGATGTTTTCTTTCTTTTTATGGAGCGCTGTAATCACCTTTATAAATATATATAGAACAATTTGTCAACACTGTTTTCACACATCTCACATATACATGTTTTTTCAATCCATTTTTTTCACAATCTATTTTATATGTTTCAAATTATTCTTCTTATATTCACTTCATTTCTTTTTAAAATACACCCAGTACAATATAACTTTGAGTGTAAAACCTATTAGTTTTACTAATCCTTTACTAATTACTTTCTCTTGTTCTTTCAAGGAACAAATCATTTCATTGCATTCTCCAGCTATGTTTAGAAAGTATGTTGAGATAAAAATTTTTCTATTATAAAGTCTTTTGTAGCAAATGACGTCATACATATAGCATGTTGACAACAAAAACACATCTAATGATAAACATATTTAAAAATTATTGATGAAAAGATAATATGTGGTTTAAAGCAAAAGATATAGCTAATCTTTTAGATTTTACAACTACAAAAAGGCAATATCAGATCAAGTTAGAGAAAAATACTAGAAAACATACAATGTTTTTGAAGAATAACGATTCATTATACTTGGATCCAGACACAAATATTAATAACTTCCTTTATGTTTATTAGTTATGATATAAAAGTGAGATTAGCAGAAGATTTCCTAGATTGTATTTATGAAACTTTTTAGCTTCAAATCTTAAAAATGGTAAATATATCACATTCAGAAAAGGAGCTGACAAATATAAAAATGTGAATAAAAGTCATAATATGAGTCTTGAGTGATTCGCTAATACCTTTAGTATCTTAAACAAGGGTTTTAAATTGTAGATAAAATGTTATTCCACCAACCCATAGTCAGCTATTAGGATCAAAAGTTTTTCTTCTAAATTTATTGTATATGATTTTTGTTTATAATTACAATTGTTGTTCGAACACAAGATAGAATGTTAAAAAATAAATAAATATTATTACAAATAGACAAATAAATTACAAAGTAAAGTTAAGATTTAATTAAGACTCGGAATTGTTAGTTATTGCAATTATTTCAATATTTTGGGCATTACTCAGTAGCAAAATTGTTGGACAATGTAATTACGCTTCTTACATAAAAGTGAATTCCGAACTACTTTTCTCATAAATATATTTTATATCACATTCATAACGATTTATATATACACATAATAAACAAAGCATACCAAATCCATCAAGTCAAATTTGAAATTCTCGAAGAATGCCGACCATGTATCATTATTATTAATCTTTACTTTAGTATCGAAATAGACTCTACCTTATTTAGTAAAACAATTAACAAAATTAATATTCTAATAAATACAACACAGATTTATATTACCAATAACTACTTTCACCTAAGTAGGTAATAATTTTATATTATAATTTTATTTTTATCCACTGAAATATTACATATATATATATATATATATATATACTCTAACTTTTATACTATACAGAATTTAGAAATAACTGTGCCTGACAAAAAATTAATTTCATTGACTTCAATGGTGCTTATGTGACAGTTGCTATCAAAATGTCTTAATAAATTTCTTTCTTATTAAATGAAACAGATTGAGAACTATAAATTTTACTCATTCCCTGTGAATGAGAAGACTAAAAACAATGTAAATCTTCCCAATGAGGATAGAGAGATTAAGGATGGTTAGTTTCATCTTAATCATGCTAAACTGGACATGGGGTTAGTATTACTAGAGCTGACGGTGCAGTTTATCCCGCATGTGATGGTAAATCCAATGAAAAATTGATGCACAAGTATCTCTCAGAGCTGTTAGATGTTATCATCATAAAGAAAGAAAACAATATTCTGTCTAGGTAGGATTGCCCTTTCATTTCTTTGTCTGTCCCCATACAATTTACTTCATTAATAGAAGATGTGTTAACTATGGTAGATCATACCTTCAATAATGGGAAAATAAAATGTAACAGAAATGAAGTTCTCATTCCACTACATTTCCTTGGTGGGTCTTCAAAGACTGCAAGAAATTCATGTGAGAAGGATGTTTAACAGTAATTTTTACCTGGAGTTCTAGTGCAAACGATGTCATACTAATAATGCTGGAGTTGAAATAAAAGTTGTGCTTCCTAAGGAAGGTGAAATTCTTTTGAAATCAATGGAAATTTGCCTTTCTGTGGTATTGAGGTATGAGCCAGAGTGTTCACTCCAGCTGGACCAAAATCTACTAACAAATCCACAAATTCCAATATCTTGTTTTGATTCTAAAACCATTGACATCGCTGGTTTAAGTAGAAAAAGTCATTTCGAATTACATATAACCAGTTACCATAATTCTGCAGAATTTGATTACTTTACAAAAACAGACATAATGTCTTATGGGACAACAGCAATCAGTGATTTTATAATGTTACTTAAAAACCGTCTTGATTGCAAATTTTTTTATTCATATGACCGGTTTTGGTTCATTCAGAATGTGACGTAGCATGTGAAAACTGCTGGATTTGGACGGGTTACTCCTGTAACTGAAGTATCAGATCTGAAGATGGTTCTGAATGAACCGAAACCGGTCATATGAATTTAAAAAAATTTGCAATCAAGACGGTTTTTAAGTAACATTGATTACTTTATTTTCGTTGTTTTCCAAATAAATAGAAAAAATCATCTGCTGATAGATTCTCATTAATTATATGGTATTAAATTACATAATATCTATATAAAGAATTCGTTTCTATGTCCAGAGATACCTGGTTTCATTACTACAGACCATTTATTCAGTCACACTTTGTTACAGAGAGTGCGCCCTAACATGCTCTGTACCACGCTGTCACAGTTACAGTAAGTGTTGAAAACGGTTTCCATGTGCCTCAATGCATGCATGTACACACCATAATATGTTCTGCCTCACACGTTCACTTTGGCCAGGCTGCATCCAAACAGTGTCAAAGACAGCATGACTATGCTGCTCCATTATCTCCGCATGTGGAATGGGCTCTGCATACACGATACTTCTGAGATGTCCCCATAACCAGAAATCACACGGTTTTACATCCAGTGAACCAGTAGGCCATGCAAATGGATCCCCTTTTCTAATCTATCGACCAGCGAAGACACACTCAGATGCGTCCTGACGTTAATGGCGAAGCGGACTGGAGCACTGTCATGTAGCAGCCACGTAACCCTTCGCATCATCAATGATACTTCTCCAGTAGCGGAGGCGAAGTCACCCATAAGAAACGCCGATAGTTCCTGACTGTTAGGTGACAAGGAGGGAATACTGGTCCCAAAATACGATCACCAATTATCGTGGCCCACACATTTCAGCTGCATCTATGCTGATGATTCGCTGTCACCATACTATGTATATACACCACAGATTATTTTTATGGAGGTTGAATATATCACTGTGTGTAATTCGGGCTCATCTTTGAATAAGACGCAATTATCGGAATCGTGTTTGCCTGGTGAAGAAACCTATGACAAATCTGCTCCTGATGTGGAAATTCTGCCGGTAGTAAACCACGCACCTCCTGTAAGTGATAAGGGCAGTAACAGTTGTCATGGAGAATGTTCCATGCGGTCGTCTGGCTTACCCTGTATTGTCAGGGCAACTGCCTTGTACTGACATGGCGGTCGTCTTCCACAGTGTTGACAACAGTTTCCTCGTGTCTGGACATTTCAGGTGTGTCCTTCATAATATCCTTCGTGCAGAAACGACCCTGTCTCAGACAAACGGCGAAACATTGTTGCGAACATTAAATGTTGTGGTTGTTTTCAGTGAGGATAAGTATCCCGATACAATCTAGCTGCCTGCCATCCGTTGCCATTTGCCTTTCCATAAGTAAACACCATGTCGGCAAGCTCTCAATTGAAATGCAGAAGCATTATGTACAACGCTGTATCACGTCCACCTCAAGGTGAGACAGCAAGAGAAGTGAATCAGACACAACACTACTAATTACTATGGCAGTAGATGGCGCTAGGGCATGACGTATGAGGAACAGTATCACCACCCAGTAGGAAACCATGCATACTGTAACTGTCGCTGGATGGTAAGGTGTGTGTTAAACTGCAGTCTCTGTAACAAAGTACGACTGAATAAATGGTTTCTACCATGGAAACCATGCATTTTCGAACATAAGTTCATTAGACCTTTCTTGTTCCATATCCTCTCATTGATCAATCATTAGTTTTTGTACACGAAGGAAAAAAACACCCTGTTTATACGATTTGTGAACGCTTTTTCCTTTCGCTGTGGGGTAAAACAGAATGCTATAGGAATTGGACTGGCCAGCCAATCCTGCTGTATTTGCAAACCATCCACTCCTGCAGCCCATCTGGAAGAAAATGAGAACATCAGACCCAAGCAGCTCTTCCGTCAATGTCAAGACGTGGATGTGAAAACGCACTGAACAAGAAGATTGGTGGATGAAGATAGCAAACATAGTCGCAGAGCAAAATCAACGAAAACACCTACTTTGGAAAGATGAAATAAGGAGCTTACCAACAAAAAGACCACCGGCTTTCTCCTGGCTCGAAGGTTTTGCACATTTTGAGACTGAGTCTATTTTTTTAATCTCTCTATGAAGGTGGAGCGCATTTTCTAAAAATAATAATTGTTAATTAGTTTAAACTTCAGTATATTTCCAGTGCTGGACGGACATGCAGCATTGAAAAGATATAGAAGTTTGAACTACATACCAATGTTTATTTTTAAAGAAATCTAAATAATTTTTATCTATAAATAAAACAAAATCGCACATGGACAACAATACTGATGAGCTGTTAAACAAGCTTAACGATTTCAATTATGTGTCTACAGTAGGTTTTACTAAATTAATTGAAATAAATTAATTCTGAAATGTCTGAAAAGCTGTATTTTTACCAAATAAATTTGATCAGAAAGTTACATTAATTCTAAATGATGTATATAAGATTATTCTTCCAGATCGTTGTACTGAAAACTTTTTCGGTAATGAAGATGAACTACATACTATTGCAGCTTTAAAATTTCTGTGTACAGCTACAAACAAATTAATAATTATTCTATGTGTGTTCTCTATTCTAAAAATAGATTGGAATTCTTTTATTTTTACTTCTTTAGTTACAATTTTTATTTATTAATTTTTAGCAATTGATATGTCTTAATTTTAATCACGTTGTTATTATTGTGTTAGGATTTGGAAGTTTCTTGGTTTATAAAAATGATAGAGCTAAAAATTGTGGTCTTTACGTCAGAGGAAAAAATGTGGGCTTGGTAGTTCAGATAATGATTTCATTAGCTTTTGTTGCCTGAACAAGAATCCCCAGGGGGTAACTGCTCACAGTCACTTCGATTAAATACATTCCTGTAAAATAAATTAAGCCACCTGGGAAGAGGAAATCTATTTTGATCCGATGGTGGCACATGCTACATGGGGATAGTAGATGTACTGATAATGCTTGCCGGCCTGCGTGGCCGAGCGGTTCTAGGCGCTACAGTTTGGAACCGCGCGACCGCTACGGTCGCAGGTGCGAATCCTGCCTCGGGCATGGATGTGTGTGATGTCCTTAGGTTAGTTAGGTTTAAGTAGTACTAAGTTCTAGGGGACTGATGACCGCAGAAGTTAAGTCCCATAATGCTCAGAGCCATTTGAACCATTTTTGATAATGCTTCCAACGTCGTCTGCCAACAGTTAGCATAGTGGCAAAGCTACAACAGCGTCACATGTGTCTGCCATTTGAGTCAGTTAGTTTTGATTCAAACATGTGAATCTAGCAGGCAACCATACGGAGATGCACACGTGCTTCCTACAGCCAACTGCGTGAGAGTGAAAGGGGTCAAAGTGTTGCCTTCCGAGTGGAAGGGTAGTCATTTCGGAGAACTGTCACAAAAGCTGGATGTGCTGCATCAGTTGTCCAACGATGCTGTCATCAATGGTCACATGAAAATTCCCACACCCGTAAACGAGATGCTGGACGTCCACGCAGCACAGACGCCCACCAGGGTCCTCTTATTGTAAGGGTAGCAGTGGCAGATCATACAACTATCACAGTATAGATAAGAGGGCATGTGAGCCCAAATGTGTCAACACGAATATTGTGAACTGCTTATTAGCAATGGGACTACAGGCACACCCTACAGTCAGTATTATACTCACGCCACAGATCTACCTACACAAGGAAGATGAGATGGTGAGTCATGGTCTTCAGCAATGAATGTAGGTTGTGCCAGTACGCAAATGATGGTCGTTTGCACGTGCAACGTAGACCAGGTGAGCGCTGTCTCGTACACTGCGTTCGGCCAGTACACATTGGCCCTCATGGTCCGGGGTGCGGCAAGCTGCAAATCGCGTTAGCGTTTGGTGTTTCTGGAGGTGACGTCAACCAGCGCCCAGTATGTGCAGAATGTTGTTAGACTAATTTTATTGCCAATTTTGCAACGAGATGGTGATGTGTTGTTCCAACAGGCTAACGCTATTCGACGAACTGCCTGTGGAAGTCAACGTGCTGAACAAGACATGCAGCAACTTCCCAGGCCAGCAGGCTCTCAGGGTTTGTCTCCAGTCGCGCACGTGTGGAATGTGATGGAACGAGAAGTATCTTGTGCGACTCGTCGAGCCACAATTCTTACGGAACTACGTGAACATGTCGAGCAGGCGTGGTATAACGTATCGCAGGACAGTATTCGACATTTCTAAGATCGACTGGATGTCAAATTCAGCGCCTGCCTTGCCACTCGTGGAGGCTACAACACGTACTGATATGGATGTTTCAGCATCGGTCGATATCTGGTACCTAAGAACGGCTTGTTCCACTGTTCTGTAAATCTAATCGTTTCCTGTATGCCTTATGAACTATCGCAACAATAAATCTTGAGTGAATTGGAAACCTCTAAAATGGTTTGCTATTTTTCTCCGGCAGTGCATCTAAGTGTACAGTTGCAAACCGATATGAAATGGAACGAGCATATGAGAAACAGTTTACTGTGATTTTTTGGAATAATTTTAGGAAAGTGTGGTTCATCTGTAAAGTAGACAACGTGCAGGACGCTAGTGCGATTCAGTCTCAGTGTTTCGGATCTGCACAAGGTCGGATTTAAGGAAGACATCGAAGCTATTCGGAGACGGACTTCTAGATCAGTTACTGGTAGGTTCGAACGAACAACACGGAAGTACACTACTGGCCATTAAAACTGCTACACCAAGAAGGAATGCATATGATAGACGGTTATTCATTGGACAAGTAAATTATACTAGAGCTGACATCTGATTACATTTTCAAGCAATTTGGGGACAAAGATCCCGAGAAATCAGTACCCAGAACAACCACATCTGGCCATAATAACGGCCTTGATACGCCTGGGCATTGAGTCAAACAGAGCTTGGATGGCGTGTACAGGTACAGCTGCCCAGGCAGCTTCAACACGATACCACAGCTCATCAAGAGTAGTGACTGGCGTGTTGTGACGAACCAGTTGATCGGCCACCATGGACGAGATGCCTTCAATTGGTGCGAGATATGGAGAATGAGCTGGCCAAGGCAGCCATCGAACATTTTCTGTACCCAGAAAGGCCCGTACAGTATCTGCAACATACGGTCGTGCATTACCCTGCTTAAATGTTGGGTTTCGCAGGGTTCGAATGAAGGGTAGAGCCACAGGTCGTAACATATCTGAAATGTAACGTCCACTGTTCAAAGTGCCGTCAATTCGAACAAGAGGCGACCGAGACGTGTAACCAATGGCACCCCATACCATCACGCCGGGTGACACTCCAGTATGGCAATGACGAATACACGCTTCCAATGTGCCTTCACCGCGATGTCGGCAAACACGGATGCGACCATCATGATGCTGTAAGCAGAACCTGGATTCATCCGAAGAGATGTTTTCCCATTCGTGCACCCACGTTCGTCGTCCAGTACACCATCGCAGGCGTTCCTGTCTGTAATGCAGCGTCAAGGGTAACCGCACCCATGGTCTCCGAGCTGATAGTCCATGCTGCTGCAAACGTCATCGAACTGTTCCTACAGATGGTTGTTGTCTTGCAAAGGTCCCTATCTGTTGACTAAGGGATCGAGACGTGCCTGCACGATCCGCTACAGTCATGCGGATAAGATGCCTGTCATCTCGACTTCTAGTGAAATGAGGCCGTTGGGACCCAGCACGGCGTTCCGTATTACCAGCCTGAACACACCGATTCCATATTCTACTAAGAGTCATTAGATCTCGACCAACGCGAGCAGCAATGTCGCGATACGATAAACCGCAATCGCGATAGGCTACAATTCGACCTTTATCAAAGTCGGAAACGTGATGGTACGCATTTCTCCTCCTTACACGAGGCATCACAACAACGTTTCAGCAGGCAACGCCGGTCAACTGCTGTTTGTGTATGAGAAATCGGTTGGAAACTTTCCTCATGTGAGCATGTTGCGGGTGTCGCCACCAGCGCCAACCTTGTGTAAATGCCCTGAAAAGCTTTGTATATCGCAGCAACTTCTTCCTGACTGTTAAATTTCGCGTCTGTAGCACGTCATATTCGTGGAGTAGCAATTTTAATGGCCAGTAGTGTAGTACTGAGATGCTTCGGGAACTCAAATGGCAAGGCGAAATTCTCTTCAAATAACACTACTCAGAAAATTTAGAGAATCGGCATTTCAAGCTGACTGCACAACGATTCTATTGCCACCAGTATACATTTCGCTTATGGACCACGGAGTTAAGACAGATTTGGTCTTATACGGGAGCATATAAATAGTCGTTTATCGCTCGCCCTTTTTGCGGTGGTTGGCACATTGGACTCCCATTCGCAAGGATCCCGGTTCAAGACTCCATCTGGCCATTTCCTTTCAAAAAGGGCTCGACCGATTTTCATCCCTGTCCTTCCATAATCAGACCTAGTGTTCCATCTCTAATGATCCCGCTGTCGACGGGAGGTTAAACTATAATTTCCTTCTCCTGTGCTCTGTTTGCTAGTAGAACAGGACAGGAAATGTCTGCAGCTACGTGGGCTAGGCGCCAAATGTGGATCCCCAGTGCGAACTGTGGACCCCTAGTGCGCCGGCTGGGTGCACCAAGTCAGCAGTATTCGGACTTAGCGGGGACGGCAAACAAGTAGCTGGTGAAGAGAGCTTCATTATCCATCTAGGGACGTTGTTCAGCGTAGACTCTGCCTCGTAGTTGGCTCCTGGCGGTGACCAACAGTGCCTGTCTAAATTGAGCAGTGCATATACGGACTTGATTGGAAACGGTAAAACTTCTCACCTCTGAGTCACAACAAAACCGAAACAGGAAGGAAGAATTATTAGGTTTTAACGTGCCGTCAACAATGAGGTCATTAGAGACAGCAGAACCGGTGTGCAAGACATCACTGCCTCAGCTTTCCCATTCTGTCGGGGATTTCACAGCCCTGGCTGCGTAGCAGTTTCTTCTATCAGGTGCCCATGGTGGCGACTTCTGTGATCTCAGCATAATCTGCTTACGGCCGCTCACGGAGGAACAGCTGGTACTGAGGCTTCTTACAGTGCCCTGGCATGACGTCTCCTGCTAAGTAGGTGACGAGAATCATCCGGAAGACCAGGTGGCGCTGTAGCGCAATAGCATACGAAGAAAATTAACGTTCCTGCTAAGTTACACTGAAGCAACCCTTATGTTTCCATCATTTCTGAATGGTATTCACTGTCCAGTACAGCGTATTGGTTTCAGTCAACTAGGCGTATTTCGAGGCTGTGAAGTAATTACAAGTATACTCTGAATGACTCTATATTCATTGTAAATATATGACAGGAGTGGGCAATCTTTGCTGACCTGCGGACCTGATTCACATACTTACTTAAGCTCGTGGCCGCCTCGTAACATTACACGACAGTACTACTCCTGGGACATGAGTCGAAACTATAGCGTGTGAGACGAAATATTTATGGAGTAAAGCACCGACAAGAATGCCACCCTCTTCCCTTTCTAGTATCCTGCAAAGGAAGGGAGGAAGATGAAGTTTAACGCTCCGTCGACGATGAAGTCAGTAGAAACAAAGCACAAGCTTGATGTTGGGAAGGATCCCGGAAGAAATTGACCTTGTCTTTCTCATACGAATGCTACAACAGGTATTCGTTAGCGCAACCGCTCTGTAGTCCTGTATACGTGTTCCTTTACACAATTATAAACAGGAGTGACCTACGTTGTTTCCCATTTACTCGCGACTTTTACGGTGTAAAAAAATTCTCTATTAAACATGAGTTAGGAAAGCGGTTAATGCGATTAGGGTAAAAAATGGTTCAAATGGCTCTGAGCACTATGGGACTCAACTGCTGTGGTCATCAGTCCCCTAGAACTCAGAACTACTTAAACCTAACTAACCTGAGGACATCACACACATCCATGCCCGAGGCAGGATTCGAACCTGCGACCGTAGCAGCAGCGCGGCTCCGGACTGAAGCGCCTAGAACCGCACGGCCACCCTGGCCGGCGGTTCGGGTAAGATGAATAGGAATTGTTTCTAGGCCTTTCCCCTTGTTCGCTCTGAAAACTCTAAACTGTTTTTCATTACCGGGCGAGATTATTTTAATGGATTCTTTTCAGCATTACTGTGACAATTAATCAATGGAAAGGTAATAGTATCCTAATGCGAAAAGTGTTTTCAAATAAAAATGTATTTCTTACATCTGTCAGTTGTCTTCACTCTTAACATCACATTGATGCAGAGGGGACGTGTTGGAAGTTTTTCAACAGTTCATCGACTGTACATAGGATAAAGACCTTCTAGGATTTCATATGTTTTATGCCGAAGACAATAAATTTTCTTGAGACAGAGAAGCTTATGTCCACAAATCGGCAACAATTTAGAAATCATCGATCGTGCAAAACTCAGATTGCCGTTTTCTCACATGATATACTGGGAACTGCGGAAGAGGGGCAAAGGCAGATTTCATACTTCTAGATTTCCGAAAAGTTTTTGACATGGTTTCCCACTACATATGGTAACAAATGTCGGAGCGGACGAAATAGGTTCCCAGATTTGTGAATTGCTTGGAAACTTCTTGAGTAATAAAATCCAGTATGTTGTCCTTGCTGCGTATTTTCATGAGAGTATACCGTCAAGAGTACCCCAGGGACGTGTGATGTGACTGCTCTTGTGCGCTGCTTACATAAATAACCTGACGAATAGAGTAAGCAACAATCTGCGACTGTTTGCTGATGATGCTGTAGTGTACAAGAGAGCATCGTCGCTGTTAAATCTCCGTAGAAGGATACAAGACGACTTAAATAGAATATATCTTTATGATGACGAGTGGCAGCTTGTTATGAATGAATAAAAAATTCAGATTAATGCAGATAGCAAGAAAAAAATTATGCAATGTACTAGTATAGTATTTGTGGTGTGCTGCTTGACACAGTCAAGTCGACTAAATATCGAATGGGAAAGTTGCAAGGAGATGTTAAATGCAACGATTATGCAATGACAGCAACAGGTAAGTCGAATAGTAGACTTCTGTTTATTATAAGAATATTATGAAACTACAGCTCATATATAAAGGAGACCGCATATAGAAGACTAGGACTACCCGTTCTTGATTGCTGGTCGAGTTTTCAGAATCCCTACTAGGCAGGACTATAAGAAGACAGCGAAATTATTCAGAGACGTCCTAACAGATATACCATAGGTAGGATTGACCAATAAGTGAATGTTACAGAGATGCTTCGTGGACTCAGTTTGGAATTGTGACGGTACCTAAAGTTTACTGTTCGTGTATACGCTCTTCCACATAGTATCCCATACGAGCAAATTGCAGTTACATATACTGTAGGTACTTGGGCTATGCACGGCTCTGTTTAAAAAGGATGGCTTGATGTAGTCATAGTGTTGTACCATGCGTGTCTGCATTCATGCACCACAGCTAATTTGCTGCAGATAATAACCTGCGGCTGTAATCCTATAGTCAAATACTCTAGAATTTGCTAGAATTGTAAGTTAGTAAAATACAAAGAAACACAAAATGAAAGTTAATTGAATAATTTAATTCTAAGGGTTCTATTCTAAGATCTGTTATTGATTTACGTTGAATAATGTTTATTCAAGAAAGTCTGCAGCTCGTGGTCTAGTGACTAGCATTGCTGCCTCTCGATCATGGGGTCCCGAGTTCGATTCCCGGCCAGGTTGGAGATTTTCCCTGCCCAGGGACTGAGTGTTTGTCCCCATCATTTCATCATCATCTTCATCATTTCGCCTAACGGGGTGGTGACTGGAAGGGCACCCGGCCACCGCTTAAAATTAACCCTGCCGAATCTGACCGTAACCATGCCGACCCGGCGAAAACATTGGACAAAGGCACACGCATAAGAAGAAGAATAACGTTTATTCAAGAAAGGACGTTTCATATATACGGACAGAAGACACCCTTGTCAAATGCAATAAAGTTACGTTGGAAGCGTTACTAGAATGGTAACAAACACAGGAAACTAAATAGTCATCAAAGGTACGTGAAAACTAATTCAGTTTTGTAATCACAATACACGAAATATTTACCAGCCCAGAATAGTTTACAGCTGAAAATGATGTTTTACAACGTGAGACGACAAGCAGAAACTTAAACTCTTCATATCGTCATTTTGGTAATATAAGCAGTAAAATTTGGAGTCCTACTCTGGAGCACATTCAGATCTCTCGAAATATAAAATTCATTGAGAAATTTAAGTATGTTAGCGGTTGTTCACAACCCAGAATATATCACCCACTCCATCAAAAACTACATGATACTACAGGCAGGTATGCCTTCTTCCAGAGCGAACATCCAAGTGTCCAGAACAGGCCACTTCAGCTTTTCATTCGAAAAATCCAAGTACTCACTTGACTCATGAAGTGTTCCACTGCCGTCTGCTTTTCCATCGGCTGAAGGCCGTCCCCACCAAACCTATGTCGTTCTTAAGCCCTACACATAAGATTTGACTCAACTTGACCACATACAGCACTAAACTAATATGTTATAACTATATTTAAATAAAGAAGTTTTATAATTGTCAGGTAGAAGAAGGTGTAATTAGATGAATGATGAACACTAACTTCACTTAACGAAGGTTTATTCAGCACTTGCACATACAAGAGCGCGGAGTGAACAGCCTCCGGCCAGAACAAAATGGCTGTGAGCACTATGGGACTTAACATCTGAGGTCATCAGTCTCCTATAACTTAGAACTACTTAAACCTAACTAGCCTAAGGCCATCACTCACATCCATGCCCGAAGCAGGATTCGAAACTGCGACCGTAGCAGTCGTGCGGTTCCGGACTGCAGCGCCTGGAACCGCTCGGCCACAGCGACCGGCTCGGCCAGAACACATACGGTAGATACAGTTATAGAACATTCCAGTACAATGATTCATGACTTTGTGGATACTTCCAGAATGTACTCGAACCGAATATATGTAAAAACTTAACATTTACTGTCCAGGTGAGATCTGAACTACAACCCTCATTGCAACAGCCTAGCATCATAAGCACTACACCCCGGTGACTGTAGTACTCAGCTTCTTCTGCGACAATATTTGGTCGCACTTAGATGATAAACAATTACAAGTAAAGGTTTGTTCATTAATAAGTAAGCTAGTATTGTTGCTCATGGGCGCTTACATTCAATGAGAACAAACTGCCATTAAAAATTGTTTAAATAATTATTTATTTTTTCTTGATAGAAGTGTCTTAGTTCTCTTTTCAGTTATGGTGTCTGCTAACGCATGTGACTGACCGTTTTTGAATTAGCACAGTTTTTTAATTTCACTTGCAATCAAATTTTTAAATAAAGTTACTCGCATAATCCTAAACAATTCATTAAATAAAAACACAAGTATGACAAAACACGAGGTATTCATGCTGTGTTAATTTTCTGTGTAATTGTGGAGGATTCGTTGTTCTGGCAAACATTTGCATAATGAAGGAAGATGTAAAAGACGTTATAAGTCAATAAGCAGCGCAGATACAAATGAGTGACTCTTAAAGGACGATAGCTGTCGCCCAATGCTGTGATCTGAGATATCACTTGTTGAAAAAGGATGAAGTGTATAAAATTACAATAAAATGAATACCCTTGCTGCATACAGGCGTTGATATAGGTCAACGGGGGCACCTGAAAATGTGTGCCCCGACCGGAACTCGAACCGGGGATCTCCTGCTTGCATGGCAGACGCTCTATTCACATTTTTTTACTTTTTTTATTTTTTTCGTTGTTCTTCGTTGCGTTTGGTCTGAGCGGGCGTCACAAGACATCCGTTCAAGTTGAAGTTAAGCCTCACCAGCCACTCACCATTTTCTTCTGTGCGGTTGCACAAACCGTGCCCGAACTCTTACGGTAATCGGCAACAAGCCGCGAGTAATGAGCATAATGGGCAGGGTGACTATGAATATAGTGCGGGACAATATATTGAGAATGTGGGTCTCACAGGAGGCGTGCCAGAGATAATTCCCTGCAGTCGTAATATCCTCTGTGTCGTCGGTGGCTCAGATGGAGCCGGCCGCTGTGGCAGAGCGGTTCTAGGCGCTTCAGTCTGGAACCGCGCGACCGCTACGGTCGCAGGTTCGAATCCTTAGGTTAGTTAGGTTTAAGTAGTTCTAAGTTCTAGGGACTGATGACCTCAGATGTTAAGTCCAATAGTACTCAGAGCCACTTGAACCATTCCAACTTTGTTTTTTGCAAACATAGCTATATAAATTTTTCTGTATCATTTGACAGAAGGTTATAAGAAATCCTTGAGACATATGATCAAATGGTATCAAGATAACTGCGCCGCAAAACACTGTACTGCCATCTGAAGAAAATGTTCTGCAGATCCCAGAATGAAATTTTCACTCTGCAGCGGAGTGTGCGCTGATATGAAACTTCCTGGCAGATTAAAACTGTGTGCCCGACCGAGACTCGAACTCGGGGCCTTTGCCTTTCGCGGGCAAGTGCTCTACCATCAGAGCTACCGAAGCACGACTCACGACTCATTGCAGATGCCTGTTCTATTGTAGAAAATGTAAGCACACATGGAACTCGGGTGCTGATACACGCTATAAAGTGATTCTGGAGAAACAAAGCTGCACATTGAATTTGATTTGGAGTTAATGGCAGCACAGACACTTGTTACAAGGCAGTTCATACCTTCGGGAGTCGTAGCAGTTTCAAATAGACGTCTTTTAATTTTCAGCAGGGATAAAAGTATAGAAATGTTAAGTTTGGTTGGTGTGCAGACCATTTGGCATTTCCTGAACGACCGACCCAATGTTATCAAAATGTTGTCTTACGAGTTCCCCTGATCACTTACGCGGAATGGGAGGGACATCCGTAACGTTGGTACCGCGCTGATTTCCTTAGATCCAGTCGTATGTCTTCCAACAACTGCGGCAGCAATACTACAGAATAGGACGGACAAGCGTGGTCTCTTTACTTGACCTGTTGCACCTTCTATGTGTTCTGCCAATGAATCGCAATATTTGGTTTGCTCTACCCACAACATTACCTATGTGATCGTTCCAATTTAGGCTATTTGTACAGTATTCGTAATTGTAATAACTAAGTACACTACTGGCCATTAAAAATGCTACAACACGAAGATGACGTGCTACAGACGCGGAATTTAACCGACAGGTAGAAGATACTGTGATATGCAAATGATTAACTTTCCAGAGCACTCACACAAGGTTGGCGCCGGTGGCGACACCTACAACGTGCTGACATGAGGAAAGTTTCCCACCGATTTCTCATACACAAACAGCAGTTGACCGGTGTTGCCTGCTGAAACGTTGTTGTAATGCCTCGTGTAAGGGAGAGAAATGCGTACCATCACGTTTCCGACTTTGATAAAGATCGGAATGTAGCCTATCGCGATTGCGGTTTATTGTATCCCGACATTGCTGCTCGCGTTGGTCGAGATCCAATCACTGTTAGCAGAATATGGAATTGGTAGGTTCAGTAGGGTAATACGGAACGCCGTGCTGGATCCCAACGGCCTCATATCACTAGCAGTCGAGATGACAGGCATCTTATCTGCATGGCTCTCACGGATCGTGCAGCCACGTCTCGATGCCTGAGTCAACAGATGGGGACGTTTGCAAGACAACAACCATCTGCACGAACAGTTCAACGACGTTTGCAATAGCAGCGACTATCAGCTCGGAGACCATGGCTGCGGTTACCCTTGAAGTTGCTTCACAGACAGGAACGCTTGCGATGGTGTACTCAACGACGAACCTGTGTGCACAAATGACAAAACGTCATTTTCTCGGATGAATCTAGGCTCTGTTTACAGAATTATGACGGTCGCATCTGTGTTTGGCGACATCTCGGTGAAAGCACATTGGAAGCTTGTTTTCGTCATCGCCATACTGGCGTATCATCCGGCGTGATGGTATGGGGTGCCATTGGTTACACGTCTCGGTCACCTCTTGCTCGCACTGACGGCACTTTGAACCGTGGACGTTACATTTCAGATGTTTTACGACCCGGGGCTCTACCCATCATTCGATCCCTGCGAAACCCTACATTTCAGCAGGACAGAAAATGTTCGACTGATGTCCTAGCCAGCACATTCTCCAGATCTCTCACCAATTGAAAACGTCTGGTCGATGGTGGCCGACCAACTGGCTAGTCACAATACGACAGTCACTACTGTTGATGAACTGTGGTATAGTGTTGAAGCTGCCTGGGCAGCTGTACCTGTACACGCCATCCAAGCTCTGCTGACTCAATGCCCAGGCGTATCAAGGCCGTTATTACGACCAGGGGTGGCTGTTCTGGGCACTGATTTCTCAGGATCTATGCATCCGAATTGCGTAAAAATGTAATCACATGTCAGTTCTAGTATAATATATTTGTCCAATGAATACCCATTTATCATCTGCATTTTTTCTTGGTGTAGCAATTTTAATGGCCATTGGTGTATTTAGCTGATTTACAGCTTTCAGATTTTTGTGACTTACCGCGTAGTTGAAATTTAGTGGATTTCTTTTAGTACTCATGTGAATAACGTCATTCTTTTCTTTATTCGGGGTCAATTGGCACTTTTCGCACCATACAGATATCCTATTTAAATCATTTTGCAATTTGTTTCGGGTCATCTGATGATTTTACAAGGCAGTAAATGACAGCGTCATCTGCAAACAATCTTAGACGGCTACTCAGATTGTCTCCTATATCGTTAATGTAGATCAGGAGCAAATGAGGGACTATAACACATCCTTGGGGATCGTTACATATTACTTCTGTTTTATTAAGTGACTTTCGTCTATTACTACGAACTGTGACCTTTCTGACAGGAAACCACGAATCCAGTCTCACAACTTAGGCGATCTTCCATAGGCACGCAGTTTGGTTAGAAGATACATGTGAGGAACACTATCAAAAGCTTCCTGGAAATCTAAAAATATGGAATCCATCTGACATTTCTGTCGATAGCACTCACTTCATGAATATTAAGAGCTAGTAGTGTTACGCAAGAACGATATTTTGTGAATCCGTGCTGACTGTGTGTCAATAAATCGTTTTCTTCGAGGTACTCCGTAATGTTCGAATACAGTGTGTGGTCCAAAACCCTACTGCAAATCGACGTTAGTGATATGGACCTGTAATTCAACGGATTACTCCTACTTCCTTTTTTGGGTATTGGTGTGACTTGAGCAATTTTCCAGTCCTTAGGTGCTGATCTTTCTGTGAGAGAGCGGTTACACATAATTTTAAAATATGGAGCTATTGTATTAGCGTACTCAGAGGAACCTGACTGTATGAAATCTAGACCAGAAGCCTTGTCTTTATTAAGTGATTTAAGCTACTTTGCGACACTATCTTGCCAGTTGTTCTTGACTGGAATACCAGGAATATTTACTTCCTCTTCTTTGGTAAAGGAATTTCGGAACACCGAGTTCAATAACTCTGCTTTAGTGGCACTGTTATCAGTGACTTTACAGTTGTTATCGCGAAGTGAAGGTATAGATTGTGTCTTGCCACTGGTGTGCTTTATGTACGACCAGAATATCTTTGGGTTTTTACCAGATCGCGAGACTGAGTTTCGTTATGGAAATTATTAAAAGCACCTCGCAATTGACGTACGGGCTGTATTTCGAACTTCTGTAAAACTTTGGCAGTCTTGGGGATTTTGCGTGTTTTTGAATTTGGCATGATCTTCTCGCCGCTTCTGCGACAGCGATCTTGTCCGTTTTGGGTAACATGGGGGATCAGTACCATCACTTACTAATCTATGTGGTATATATCTCCTAATTGCTGTCGTTACTACCTCTATGAAATCAATCCAAAACTATTCTACTCTTACATGACCAGACCTGAAGGAGTGAAGACTGTCTCTTACAACGCCGTTAAGAGCACTTTTATCAGCTTTTTTAAAAATATATATACTTTGCGTTTCTTTTTTATGATTGTAGGTGTTACAGCATTCAGCCTAGCAGCAACTGCCTTGTGGTCGCTAATCCCTATGTTCGTCAAGGTACTAATTATTTGCTAGAATTATTTGTTGCGAAGAGGTCAAGTAGGCTTTCGCTAACATTTACGCTTCGAGTGGGCTCATGAACTAATTGTTCAAGATAATTTACTGATAAAGCATTCAATACAATTTTGGATGACGTTTTATGCCTGCCGCCGGCTTTAACGTATAATTTTTCCAGTATATCGAGGGTAGATTGAAGTCACCACCGACTATAAGTTAATGAGTGGGGTACCTATCTGAAATGAGACTCACGTTTTCTTTCAGCTGTTCATCAACTATATCTTCTGAGTCGAAGGGTCGGTAAAGCGATCCAGTTAATAGTTTAGTCCAGTTGGCAAGAATAACGTCTACCCATACTAATTCACAAGTACTATCTACTTCAATTTCACTAGAAGCCAAACTACTTTTGACAGCAATAAATACTCCATCACCAACTATATTTAATCTATCCTTTCCGAACACTGTTAGATCGTTTGAAAAAAATTCAGCTGAACTTATTTCCAGCTTTCTGTACCTATAACTATTTGAACTTAAGTGCTTTCTATTAGGGCTTGGAGCTCTGGTTCTTTCGCAATACAACTACGACAATTTACAACTACAATACCGATCCTTTCTACAAGTAACATACTGTGTTTTACTTGTCGCCTTTTAGACGGACGCCCTTTCTGTTGTTTCCTGGGACCCTCTAACCTAAAAAACCGCCCAGTCCTCTCCACACAGCCCCCACTACCCGTGTAGCCGATTCCTGTGGGTCGTGGACTCCTGACCTATTAAGTGGAACCCGGAAACCCACCACGCGATGGCGCAAGTCAAAGAATCTGCAGCCGACACCGTCACAGAACCACCTAAGCCTCTGATACAGACCCTCCACTCGGCTGTGCACAAAAGGACCACAGTCGGTTCTATTGACGATGCTGCAGATGGTGAGCTCTGCCTTAATCTGGCAAGCAAAACTGGCGGTCTTTACATAGCCGCCCGACACCAGATCCAAAGCGACACACGTAATTGGTACCGACATGAGACACCACCTACAATTGGCTGCACCCAGTACTCTTCATGGCGTACGAAAGGACACTTTTCACATCCGGAATGACTCACCCCAGTATGCACATGGAGTACACACTGGCTTCCTTCCCCTCCGTGGCAGCCATGTTCCTATGGGGCCCCATTACGCTCCTAGCACTGGAGCTCTTAACTACAAGCAACCCCACCCTATCTGAATGCCCAGACCTTGCGGGCCGAGAAGGTTCTTCTAGAACAAGGTGGACGACTGCATCTGGCCCAGAGACATCTTCAGCCACAGATAACGCCCGAAACCTGTTCACCAGACGAACCGGGGAGGCCCTGCGATCGGTCCCTCAGAGTTTTTTTGCTGCCTGCCAGACTTCGGACCACAGGTGAGGAGTCAATCTCCAGTGCAGGCAGTGCCTGGGGCAGCCAGAGCAGCGAACCAATCGTGGAACACATGGGACGTGCTCGATGTCCTCACATCTCCGCCTCCGACCCCCACAGTTATGCCCCTTGGCAGTAGCTTCAAGCTTTGTGATGGAAGCCAATGCAGCCTGCAGCTGTGTGCAAAGGGTCGCCATCTCAGGTCGCATCTGTACACAGCAATCACAGATATCCTCAATATTGTTCATGTCTGGGGAG
Organism: Schistocerca gregaria; assembly: GCF_023897955.1. NCBI lineage: Eukaryota > Metazoa > Arthropoda > Insecta > Orthoptera > Acrididae > Schistocerca > Schistocerca gregaria. The sequence continues at coordinate 549,743,456 of NC_064931.1, forward strand.
TTTGGTGGCCAACAGAAGTGTTTAAACTCAGAAGAGTGTTCCTGGAGCCACTCTCTAGCAATTCTAGACGTGTGTGGCGTCACATTGATCTGCAGGAATTCCCTAAGTCCGTCGGAATGCACAGTCAACATGAATGGATGCAAGTGATCAGGCAGGATGCTTGTGTATGTGTCACCTGGTAGAGTCAAATATAAATGTATCAGGGATCCCATATCACTCCAACTGCACAGGCGCCACACCATTAAGTGCTTACACTAGCTTGAACAGCCCCTGATGACAAAGACATCCTCTCGATAAAATATGAAACGAGACTCGTCCGACCAGGCAATAGGTTTTCAGTCATCAAAAGTCCAGTGTCTGTGTTGATGGGCCCAGGCGAGGCATAAAAACTTTCTGTCCTGCAGTCATCGAGGGTATATGGTGGCCCATCGGCTCTGAAAGCCCATATCGATGATATTACGTTGAATGGTTCGCACGCAAACGCGTGTTGATGGCCCAGCATTGAAATCTGCTGCAATTTGCTGAAGAGTTGCACCTCTGTCACCTTGAACGATTCTCTTCAGTTGTCCCTTGTCCCGCTCTTACAGGATCTTTTTCCATCTGCAGTAATGTCGCAAATTTGATATTTTACCGCATTCCTGATATTCATGGTACACTCGTGAAATAGTAGTACGGGAAAATCCCCATTTCCTCGCTACCTCGGAGATGCTGTATCCCGTCGCTCGTACGCCGACTATAATACCAAACTCGTTTAAATCTTGATAACCTGGCATTGTAGCAGCAGACACTTGTGGTCTTATATAGGTGTTACCGACCGCAGGACCGCATTCTGCTTGTGTACACATCTCTGTATTTGAATACGCATGTCTATACCAGTTTCCATGGGGCCTTGGTGTATTTGGAGTGGCCAATTTTAGCTGCCTCACCCTGCGTACAGTCGTTTTTGTCTGGCTTCATTTTTTAGCGGAACAGGATAGGAACTCACTAGTAGTGGTACGAGGTATCCTCGTCTACGCTCCACACTGTGTCTTGCAGAGTATGTACGTATATGTAAATGTCTGAATCTACCTGTGGAGAGTGGGTAGACTCGCTGAATATTCATCTTACATTCTGCGAACGGAACCACTAATTCAAGACGTTTCTCTATCGTCTATTATTACTGATCAAAGTACGTATTTACCTAGAGAGAAATTTATGACGTGTTTCGGTTTTAACTACAACTCATCTATGTTTTTCGGCATTTGAACTAAATATTCTCAGTGCGCCCTTTATGGGTGATGTTAGCAACGACCTATCAATTATTTTAAAATAAAATATTTTCCTAGCTAATCTGATGAGTCGTTCTGCCTTTGGCGGCCATCGTCGTCCAAATAGCATCATGAACTGCCACCATTGAGTCATTGAGGCCACTCTCAAACATTTCAAGTCAAACGTATTTCCTGTTGGCTTCTGTCTTGAAATCTTCGGCCAAAGTTTATATAACTACTTTTCTGACGTCTCGGCAGTACGAGTGGCTGGCACTATCAAACGTTTGCCCTTCACGGCTGGGGACAGCCTGGAGTACAGCCCGCGGCCTGCGGCTATACTCTGCACTGTCTTATTTTTGTAACCACCACCTGTGTAGCCGTCATCGTGCAATTACCACTCAACGCCGACAGGTGGCAGCACTAGTAGCTGAAGGTATATAAAGCGTGTCGGGGTGGGGGATATGGAGGACGCAGAAAACAGTCAGTCGGTCGTGATGTGGCGACGAAGCGGTTTTTCTGGCGTTTAAAAGGGCACGATTATTGGCTTTCGGAATAATAGTGAAAAAATTTCCGAAAATCTAAGTTTGTAAATTGCCATGGTTCAATTATACTGTGAATGGCAAAATGGCGTTATACAAAACCTACAATGAGGTAATTGTGGTGCGTCACACGCCATAGTCATGATACAGGTGAACAACGGCTTTGGAGATGTGTGCGGGGGAATATACGGGCAACTGTTGAACAGCTGCCCCCCCCCCCCCCATATGAACCGCGGGGCTACCAACAGCATCTCCTCAACGACCATTAAGCGAACGTTGCTGCGCATTGGTCTCCGCAGATGGCGTCTGGTTCATGCACCCATGCTGACTGTTGTTCATTGCCAACGACTATACCGCAACTAGGCGTCCACTGTATGGTAACAGCTGGCCTTCTCAGTTGAATCATGTTTTATGCTCAGTCGGACAGATAGCCGTTGGCGTGTGCGGTGTGAATCGTCTGAAAGCAAACACACTGCAACAATTGTCAGAAGCGTCCAGGCCGCAGGGTGGAGCGTTATGATCTGGGGAATGTTTTCGTGGCAGTTCCTAGGTGTGTCTATCCTCGGGGATCATGTCCATCCCTAGATGCTGTTTGCTTTTCCTAGGCACAATGGCATCCACCAACAGGACACTGCAACGTGTCCCACAGCTCTCTGTGTACGTGTGTGTTTCGAAGAGAACGTGGATGAGTCTGCCGTACGCCCCTGACCACCAAACAGACTGAAATCGAATCCCGAATCTATTGGACCACCTCGATCGGGCTGTTCACATCATGGATCCTCAATTAAGAAACCTAACACACATCCCTACCGGTACCTTCCAAAAACTCATTCTCTTCCTGCACGTTCCTCAGCTGTCCTCACTGCAAAAGATGGTTTTCAGGCTATTGACAGGTGGTCACATTAGTGACACTGGACAGTGCATGTACATGTAGCGCCAACATCTTTGGGACTATTCTTGATCATCACCGCTGAGTTTCCTCTTTACACCTGCAACGGTCATATACAGTAATACGGGAATGCAGGATCCATTTATCTTGAGGCTTTCATCTTCCTTATTTAAAGTAATTTAATGTTTGTGATCTTCTATGGTTTCGTTGAACAAACGGCAGTAATTGCTCTTCTCCACAGACAGAACCTTCGTATCTGCAAATTTTATTATGTTGTCAGTTCCAAACAGCACGTGCACCGCTACGATCATTTTCTCCACCTGTACCAACCTGAAATACCGTTGATATTCGGTGATCCTGGAACTGACGGACCGTCCAGACTTTCCCAGGTGTACATGGTATGTTCCTTTTTGTCCTTTCCTAATCTCAGATGCTTTTTGATCTTCCTCGTCGGTTTGTTAATAGTTCCACGCCGTGGTTGTGCAGTATACACCGTCTGATCAAACGTATTACGGCAACCCTAAAAATGGTTCAAATGGCTGTAAGCGCTCTGGGACTTAACATCTGAGGTCATCAGTCCCCTATAACTTAGAACTACTTAAACCTAACTAACCTAAGGACATCACACACATCCATGTCCGAGGCAGGATTCGAACCACCAGTGCGGTTCTGGACTAAAGCGCCTAGAACCGCTCGGCCACAACGGCCGGCTCACGGCAACCCTATGTAATGTGTAGTCAGCCACTAGATCTCACGAGAGTCTGTCCTGTCAGTTTAAAAGAAGTGGAGGGGGGGGGGAGTATTTTGGTGTCGGTGGAGAAGCAGTAACAGCAGAATAGGTTAGTTAGAAGAGCGCAGTAACTTTGTGGGTGCACTAGTTATTGGACGTCACTTAAGTAACTTCAACCCTTCAGTCCAAGTTGACTGTCGGTTCTGTTGTCGCGAAGTGTAAGTGTGAAGGAACATACACAGCTAAATTACGACCAAGGCATTAAATCTACAGAAGAGATCACTCATCAGTTCTGAAGGGCTACCTGCAGTCTTGCTAGCACAATGACTGTGTGTAGAGATTGAAAAGAATGGGATACAACAGTCGAGCAAATCCTTACAAGTCACACATAGCTGTAGACGATGCTAAGCTACACTTCAGGTGGTGCAAAGAGTGGTACATCTCGACAGAGAATGACAGGAAAAGAGTTGGCTGGAGTGATGAAACACGCTATGTTCCTCAGTAATACGAAGGAAGGTTTTGCGTTTGCCGAATGCCTGAAGAATCTTACCGGCCACCATTTGTAGTGCCAAAAATGAAGTAGAGAATGATGTGGTGTTAGGGTATGTTAGTATTTTTCGTGGTCAGAGAGAGTGTTCCCTACTTCTACCTCACCATTAAGTTTTGTTGTCTCGATTGATATGTTTGTAACACATTAATTTAGTTATAAAATATGGTGTGCTTTGGTAAATGTAATCCGACCGCAATCATTAATGTTATATTCCCTTGAATGATACGATAGGATCGTTTACAAACTCAGGCTATCTATGAAGAAACGTTTTGGCAATAAAAATTGTTCGTCTGCATGTACACTTACATCTACATGGTTATTCTGCAATTCACCCTTATATGTTTGGGACACGTTTCACACAAACACTTTCAAATTGTTAACCGACTGTTCAGCTCTCTAATAGTACATGGAAAAAATGAACATGTTAATCTTTCCTGGTAAGATCTGATTTCTCTTATTTTATTACAGTGTCGTTTGTCCCTCTATAGCTGGGAGTCCACAAAATGTTTAAGGATTCAGAGGAGAAAGTTTGCGATTTAAATTTCATAAAAACGCCATTGCTTTAATGATTGCCACCAGAACTGACATATCATATCCGTGGAACACTCTCCCCTATTCGTCGATAATACAAAACACGCTGTCCTTCTTTGACCTCTTTGACTGTCCTCTGTCAATCCTAGCTGAAAAGGATGATGATGATGATGATAGGTTTGTGGGGCGCTCAACTGCGTGGTCATCAACGCCCGAACTGAAAGATGTCAAACTCTACTGTAATACTCTAAATGAGAACGGATGGTCAAGTGTAGACATTTATTTACCAGATTTGTTGAATCTTCAGAGCATTCTTCCAACAAGACAGTCTTTTGTTTGTCTTCCCGCTGCCATTTTCAATACAATGGTTCCCGTTTAATCCCGAGGTATTTAGATGAATTGAGTACCTTCAATGTGTATAATTTGTGTGTCACGGAAATTTAACAGATGTATTTTTTTTTATTTCATGTGGAGGCCATCACAATCTTTATTGTTTTTCATGAAATGTCACTTGTCTCATCATACATATATCGTGTCTCAATCTCTGTGCAATTCGTGCGGACCTTCCCATCACTTTACTAACTCTGAAACAACGGCATCAACTGAAAACAATATAAGAATATTTTCTAGCTTGTCTTCTAAGTCGTTTATATACGAAGGCCTGCTGGTATTTAATAACTCCGAGTTTGCGTATGTGAAAACCCTTAAAGCTTGATAAATAAATGAAACACTGTTAACATTATATGCCTTCATTCTCCATATCTACATATTTGCAGCCCTCTGACGATAGAAGGGTCAGTGTATGACGTAACTACGTCGGTGTTGTAATTGAGTTTATAACTGGAAGATTTCGTCAATACATTGAGCACCCCCTCCTTCGACACGACAATGCAAGAGCTGCGCATCTACTAACATTCCGACACGTTGGGTTCACTATAACTGACCATCCTCGATACAGTGCCGATGTGGTCCCATACGATTTTCACCTGCATCCAAAACTTGAAGAACGTTTTCGAAAACTTAACTTTCTTAGTGATGATATTTGCAAGCAGAGATGAGATTGTGGCTCTGTTAACAAAGTCAAACAGTCTACGGTGACGGTATCAACAAAGTGGTGTCTGTCTGGAGGAAATATGTTAGTCGCCAAGGTGTCTATGTTGAAAACTAAATACATGACTTGAATAATAAAGCCACAGAGTGTTAAGAACATTTGTTTTATTTAAAAAAGTTTGAGAAATATCAAATCATTCGGATGCATTACTATTAGCACACTTTTGTGTATTAAGGACAGCAGACCTATAACACTTCCTTGGGGGAGTCTGGATGTCATTTTGGTTTCACTACATGAATTCCCGTCAGTCTATACGAGCCGTGACTTTTCTGATTGAAAGTCAGGAATCATATCACCCAACTGGCCTATTCGCCAAAGCTACACAATCTGATTAGAATTTGCTTGTGAGTAACGTATCTAAAACATTCCAGAAATCCATATATATTGAATCAACTTGGTATGTCTTGTTGACGCTGCTAATTACTTCACGTGGCAAAGAGTCAGTTCTGTTTCACAAGGACGATATTTTCTGATTTCGTGCTGGTTGTATGTCAATAGTTGGTTTTGATCGTGATATATCTTAATGTTGGAACACAGTAAATGTTCCAGAACCCTACTAAAAGTCGATACCATTTCTCGGCCCTATATTTTAGCGGATTCTACATCTACATGCATACTCCGCAATCCACCATACGGTGCGTGGCGGAGGGTACCTCGTACCACAACTAGCATCTTCTCTCCCTGTTCCACTCCCAAACAGAATGAAGGAGAAATGACCGCCTATATGCCTCTGTACGAACCCTAATCTCTCTTATCTTATCTTTGTGGTCTTTCGGCCAAATGTAAGTTTCCGGCAGTAAAATTGTACTGCAGTCAGGCTCAAATGCTGGTTCTCTAAATTTCCTCAGTAGCGATTCACGAAAGGAACGCTTCCTTTACTCTAGACTCCCACCCGAGTTCCTGAAGCTTTTCTGTAACACTCGCGTGATGATCAAACCTACCAGTAACAATTTTAGTAGCCCGCCATTGAATTGATTCTATGTCCTCACTCAATCCGACCTGATAGGGATCCCAAACGCTCGAGCAGTACTCAAGAATAGGTCGTATTAGTGTTTTATAACCGGTCTCCTTAACAGATGAACCACATCTTCTCAAAATTCTACCAATGAACCGAAGACGACTATCCGCCTTCCCCACAACTGCCACTACATGCTTGTCCCACTTCTTATCGTTCTGCAATGTTACGCCCAAATATTTAATCGACGTGACTGTGTCAAGCGCTACACTACTAATGGAATATTCAAACATTACAAGATTCTTTTCCCTATTCATCTGCATTAATTTACATTTATTTACATGTAGAGATAGCTGCCATTCTTTACACCAATCACAAATCCGGTCCAAGTCATCTTGTATCCTCCTACAGTCACTCAACGACGACACCTTCCCGTACACTACAGCATCATCATCAAATAGCCTCACATTCCTATCCACCCTATCCAAAAGATCATTTATGTAGATAGAAAACAACAATGGACCTACCACACTTCCCTGGGGCACTCCAGATGATACTCTCATCTCCGATGAACACTCACGATCGAGGACAACGTACTGGGTTCTATTACTTAAGAAATCTTCGAGCCACTCACATACTTGGGAACCAATCCCATATGCTCGTACCTTAATTAAGTGTCTGCAGTGGGGCACCGAGTCAAACGCTTTCCGAAAGTCAAGGAATATGGCATCCGTCTGATACCCTTCATCCATGGTTCGAAAGATAACATGTGAAAAAAGGGCAGGTTGCGTTTCGCAGGAGCGATGCTTTCTAAAGGCGTGCTGATGCTGGGACAGCAACTTCTCTGTCTCAAGAAAATTCATTATATTCGAACTTAGAATATGTTCGAGAATCCTGCAACAAATCGATGTTAAGGATATTGGTCTGTCATTTTGAGGATCCGTCCTTCTACTCTTCTTATATACAGGCGTCACCTGCGCTTTTTCCAGTCGCTCGGGACTTTACGTTGGGCAAGAGATTTTCGATAAATGCAAGCTAAGTAAGGAGCAAATGCAGTAGGGCACTCTCTGTAAAACCGAATTGGAATCCCATCAGGACTTGGCGATTTATTTATTTTCAACCCATTCAGCTGCTTCACAACCCCAGGGATGTCTATCACTATGTCCTCCATACGGGAATCTGTGCGAGACTCAAACGGCGGTATGTTTGTACGATCCTCATGCGTGAAAGATTTATCAAATGCCAAATTTAAAATTTCAGCTTTCGTTTTGCTGTCTTCCGTTGCCCGGCCAGACTGATCAGTGAGTGACTGGATGGAAGCCTTCGACCCGCTTACCGATTTCACGTAAGACCAGCGTTTCCTTGGGTTTTCAGCAAGATCTTTTGCTAAGATATGACGCTGGTAGTGGTTGAATGCTTCGCGCATCGCTCTTTTTACAGCAGCACGAATCTCTACTAACTTTTGCCTGTCCTCATTTTCCCGATCTTTCTTGCACCACGAGTGCAACTGTCTTTGCTTCCTTTCCGTCCGTAACCGACATTTTCGGCACATACTTCTCCAATGCTTGATTTACAATGTGTTTAAAATTTGCCCATATTTCTTCCACGTCCATCGTACTGGAAGTAAATGAAGTCGATTCATTTACTAAGTGGGATGCTAACAACTGCTTATCTGCTCTTTCTAGTAAGAATACTCTTCTACCCTTCTTGACCGACTTTTTAACTTCCGTAACCATAGTCGTAATGACAACATCATGATCAATAATTCCTGTCTCAACACTGACACCGTCGATAAGGTATGGTCTGTTCATGGCTATCAGATCTAAAATATTTCCATTACGCGTTGGCTGTCGATTTAGCTGCTCAAGACCGTTTTCGGATTATGGGTTCAAAAGTAATTCACACGACGGCTTGTCTGTACCACCTGTAATAAATCCATAGACATCCCAGCCTATACTAGGTAGGTTGAAGTCGCCTCCGACAAATATAGCATGATCCGGGTACTTCTGCGGTACTTAATGTAGACTCCGTTTGAATGATTCAAGAGCTGTCATGGTGGAACCTGTTGGCCAATAGTAACACCCCACAATTAACTTTATTTCCCCTAGCCTTGTTAAACGTGTCCAGATAACTTCACAATCACACTCTACTTCGACCTCAGTAGACACAATATTTTTGTCAACTGCAATGAAGACGCCATCCCCTACGGTGTCTAATCTGTCTTTCCGATACACATTCCTACCATCACTAAATATTTCAGAACTTCCTATCTCAGATTCCAGCCTGGTCTCAGTCCCGAGAATAATTTTCGCGCCACACGTTTCCTGGAGGGCAGTAAATTCAGGAACTTTCTCCGAACACTCTGAAAATTTACTGCTAATATCTTGATAGCTGAATTGTCTTTACGCTGATTTCCCTGCCTGCACGTCGACTGGTGAGTGTTCATCAGGAGGCCGCATCTCGTGGTCGTGCGGTAGCGTTCTCGCTTCCCACACCTGGGTTCCCGGGTTCGATTCCCGGCGGGGTCAGGGATTTTCTCTGCCTCGTGATGGCTGGGTGTTGTGTGATGTCCTTAGGTTAGTTAGATTTAAGTAGTTGTAAGTTCTAGGGGACTGATGACCATAGATGTTTAGTCCCATAGTGCTCAGAGCCAATTTTTTTGTTCATCGGGAGACTTCGTATTACTGCCTAGCCTAAAAAAAAGCTATGTGCACGCCACGAGTGCTCTGCTACCCGAGTAGCCGCTTCCCTGTGTAGTGCACCCCTGACCTATGAAGGGGCGTCCTACAATTCCCCACCCAATAGCGCAAGTCTAGAAATCTGTAGCCAAGACGACAAAACCTCTGGTTGAGACCCTCCACTCGGCTCCAAACCAAAGGACCCCGATCTACTCTGGGAACGATGCTGCAAATAGAGAGCTTTGCTTGCACCCCGCGTGCGAGGTCAGTGGTCTTCACCAAACCCGCCAGCTGCCTGTATGAACTGAGGATCGCCTCAGAACCCAAGCGACAGACATCATTGGTGCCAACGTGAGCAACTACTTGCAGACGACTGCACGCTCGACTGCAGGCAAGGCCGCCTCCACCCACATCTTGGATGAGGCCCCCTGGCAGACAAACAGAGTGCACGTTGGATTTCTTTCCAGTCCTGTACGCTATTTCCCTAAGGGACTCCTTCACCCGCCTAACGTTGGAGCACCCAATAACCAGCAAGCCTTTGCCTCCGTGTGCCTGCTCAGGCCCTGCTGAAGAAGCGGCCACCTGCTCACTGACAGGACGAACGGGCGAGGCCAGCCGGCCAGCCTCTACATTGACCCTCCGCCTCGAGCGACGCGAATGCGTTGCAGTCCGCCACTCATCCTGAGGTGAGGGCGACCCCAACGCGCCGGGTACACTAGAAGGTGCCTCGGCGGCTGAGTCAGCGGACGCAGCAAGCGACACCTGGGGTGACACAAGCGACGCGCCAGACGCTCCGCTGTCGCTGCACCTCGAGGCAGCAGCCTGAAGGCGGCTGACCGTGGCCAACAGCTCCGCGAATTTATACTCTACAGCTATCAATAAGCAATATTACTCCTTTAAAATAAGAGAATACGCAAGGATTTTATGTAATTAAATATGCAAGCGCACATACCCTCGGAAAGGAATTAAGAATCAAACTACAAAACAAATATGAAAGCTAAATATGCCATTCGCTACTGTACTGCTGCTTCACTGATACTTCACCAGCGGCTGCTCATGGCTCACTGAGCTGTGTCAAAAGCGCACTGGCTGACCAAAACAAACAACTGACTAACGATTCCGCGAATTTATACTCTACAGCTATCAGTAAGCAATATGATTCCTCTCAAATACGAGAATACGTAAGGATTTTACGTAATTAAATATGCAAGCGCACAAACACTCGGAAAGAAATTAAGAATCAAACTACAAAACAAATATGAAAGGTAACTATGCCACTCGCTACATTTGCTGCTGCACTGATACTTCACCACTCACTTATCTGTAATCCCTATTTTTTGTATTAGTATGACTTCTGATACTTTTTTATCTTTAGGTACCTATGGTTCGTCGAGTGAGCGGTTGTATATGATTGCCAAAAGTGGAGCTATTTCATTAGCATACATAGACAGGGCCCTGACTAGTATACAGTCTGGACAGCAAGACCTGTCTTTATTAAGTGACGTTAGTTGCTTCTCCACACTGAGAATATCTATTTCCTATTTACTGGTATTGTCAACTGTTCCTGATTGAAATATTAGAATATTTACTGCATCTCTTTTAGTGAAGGAATTTAGGTAAACTGTGTTCAGTAACTTAGCTTTAGTGTCTTTGTCGCCGTTAACATTACCATTTGCTATCAGGTTGTAAAGGGGTTGAAACTACGTTGCTACTGGTATACATAACATACGACCAGAATCTAGATAAATTTTTTGGCTATATTTGTAGACAAAATTAGTTGGCGGCACTATTAAAAGCATCTCGCATTGAAGTGTGCGCTAAGTTTCGAGCGGTTGAGCCCTCACTAGTAGGAGTTTAACTGAAGACGCAATAAGGCGATCGCGCTAGCGACAGATACTCTTTCTATATAAGCTCTAGCGCCGATTATAGATAATATGGACCTGGAACGTCCAGAGGCGCTGTACAGCTGCAGATACGCTACTCTGATTTTCCCAGGAAAGGAAATAATGAAGACAGTAACAAAAGGCTTCACAGGCATTAGTACCAGCGATGTAGCACTGGAGCCCATACTCAGAAGTTACATGCTAGCGTTAACGTAGGTGCACTGGCAGCATTTGCAGATGACGTAGTGTTCGTCGTAACTGTGACTCCTGAAGATTTATAAAATACAAATATAGTGGAACGCTGCGTGAACTTGAAAGTTGGCGTCGAAGTGTCGGATTGTCTCACAAACCTACTTACATCCTGCAGAAAGTGGAACCGAGCCAGAAACATTAAAATAAAACTACATACTTTGACGATCAGAAGAAGAACAATAACGATGTATCTAGGGATATTCCTGGGGGAGCGACGAAACTTTGCACCTCGTCTAGACGATGCAGGCGGAAATATATTAAAGAAAATGAACAATATTACAACGGTTTCATGGTTTACGGGCGTCGCGTCGGATAATGTCGTGGAAGCTCCACAACATTTTGACTAGACAGCTGCTCGTCATATTCAGGTGCTTACTGACGAGTTGCTGCAATGGCTCGCCAATATACTCACAGACTCGCTAGAAATCAGCAGGATTCACGAGGACTGAGCGTATCGCCGACTCCAGAAGGATCCATCTGGTGCAGTACTATGGAAAAATCCGCGCTCCTCAAATCCAGCCACTTTCCTGGACATCTTAAAAATAACTTAAGAGTACAAGCGCCAGTTCCACTACGACTTTATGGGTTGCCATAAGAAAAGGGTTCCTCTACGCCCCATCATGAGAAATATAAGAGCCCCAACATATTACTGGCTTCTCTTCTAAGCCCACTGGTAGGAAAATGTGAACGACTGAAGACTTTGCGTCTCGAACCAGCTAATATACTAGTTAGTTCCGATGTGGTCTCTTTGTTCACACGAGTAGCTTTGGTGGAGTCATTACAGCTTATAGGAACTAAGTTGGAGGAAGACATCTTACATCTATTCAAACATGGGCTTACCTCCACTTACTTACTATTTGACGAACAATATTCTGAACAGACTGACAGTGTTGCTATTGGTAGCCCTTTGCCTCTCACAGTAGATAAATTTTTATGGAAGACTTCGAGGATAAAGCACTTCAGTTAGCGGTGCTGGAGCGTAAATGTTTCTGGAAGTATGTGGACGCCACTTTTGTAGTTTGGCACACGGAGCAGCAACGCTTCCTGAAGTTCTGGAACACCTTAACTCCCTCCATCCTAGCATTTACGTCACCACGGAAGTTGAGAAAAATGGAGACCTCCAGTTTCTTGATGTCTTGGCCGTCAGAAAAGAAGATGGTTCCTTGGTGTCACAGTGTGTTTCGCAAACCAAGTCACGCTGACCTGTAGCTACGAGCTGCCAGCACCAACCTCATCGCAGTGGCGTGCTGCAGACTCTCGTTGAATAGGCTACAGTTATCTCAGATGGAGGGAGCTTATCAGTAGAGCTTAGCCATCTTCGCTCTGTGTTTGTACAAAACGGGTACTCTGATAAACAGATCCATAATGTATTTAATCCTGCATGCAGTAAAGCTCAAGAACAGCCAGAAGATACAGAGAACTCCACAAGGATCGTTTTTCTACCGTACGTTGGTGGTGTGCCCTTTAAGATTGTCAGGCTGTTCAAAAAACATCAAATAAAATCTGTCTTTCGCCCTCCAGCGGGAGTGCAAACTATGCTGGGTTCTGTTAAAGACGTCCTAGGTTTAAGGAGACCAGGGATATACAAAATTCCGTGCTAGTGTGGAAATCATACACTGGCCCGGCGTGTCACACTGTCAAGGACAGATGTTCTGAACATAGACGTCACACAGGACTAGGTCAGCCAGGAAAGTCTGCTGTGGCTGAACACTGTCTTGACATGGCTCACAGCTTGAACTATGGAGAGACAAGATCTTTTCGTCCGCTTCCACGTACTGAAACCCCATCATCAAGAAGCCAGTCGAAATTCGTATAAGCAACAACCTGATCAGTAGAGGCATGGGATTTCAACTCTGCAAGACATGGGAATCAGCACTGACGGTACTAAGGCATCGTCGGCCGCAGACGAACGATTCCGAGTCAACACAGACGGAGAATCAAAGTCCGCACACTTAAACTGGGCGCCAACACACTGCTCGCACTCGCGCTGGGCCGCTATTTGCGGCCGTGCTTTTCCCTAGTAGCGAATGAAAAGCCCATGGCCCGTTAGTCCGACAGGGGGCACTGGAAGTCGCCATGCTCTATGATTCGTCTATCATGACGTTATAACGCCAACCCTTAGTACCTGTTCTTTTCTAGCAAATCAGAGTATATATTCGCGAGCCACTGCAGCAACACGCACTCCTATCCTAAAATACATTGGCCTCACCCTTGACCGCCATCTCATCTAGACTCCCCACCTCCTTACGATCCAACACAAAGCCCACAAAAGACGCTGCCTCCTGAAATTCCTGTCTGGCCAGACTTGGGGATTGCATCCTTCCACCATCCTTCAAACCTACAAATCTGACCCATGCTTTGTTATGCCAGCGTCGCCCGGATTTTCGCCCCCCTCAGATTCTATAAAGCCGTCCAACACATTCTCTACGATCTCATCCCATTCCTCCACCTTCTCCTTTTCCATGAACACATCCACACCCTGTATATTTTCCGCTGACTCGATCCCCCCACCCCCTTGTGCCCCTCTTCTTCTCCACCCCCAGCCCATTGTCGCGCAGTTACCATTGTGTCCCGCCCTCTCTCCATCTCCACACCCTCCACCTCCTTTCCCAATTAAACTTCCAGCACCTACCCCTCCTGGTTGATAAGCTTCGCCCTGACATCAACCCCTCCCACCAACTCTAACCCCACATTCCTTCTCCCTCCTCCTCATGGCTCCCTCTTCTCCCCCTCCCTACACCTGAGCAACTTTCCCCCTCCTACACCCCCTCCCTCGCCATTGCCCCCCTTCTGTCTCTCTGCACACTCTCCTGCCTCATCTTCCCTCTTCATCTCCCACCCCACTCATCTAGTATCTCTTGGTGCGCCTAGTGCCCCTCTTTTTCCTCTTCCTCCCGCCCTCCCCCAGCCCCCACCACACCTTCCTCCCCTCTTCCCCTCTTTTTCCCTCCTCCCCGGCCTCCAGGCCCTCCACACATCCCGCCCAGCGGGTTTCATTCCTCGTGCGTGCTCTGTCGTTTCCTGTGGTTTTTTTTGTGTCTCCTCTGTGTTCTCTTTATACTGTGGCCGACTTTTAATTTATGTTTGGCTCCAGTGATTTTAAGTGCGCCACGAATTGATAGCTGTGTTCTTTTAACTTGATGTCGACCTTTCAAATGTCCCCCAGAGCATGTCCCCGTATTAGTGTATATTTTAACTCCCATCATCTCGATTTACTGTGATTTTTATGTCCCCCTTTTATCCCCCCTTTCTATGTAAGAGTTACGATAAAGCAAAAAAAATCAGACACACATCAGTAAGCACCCGAAGATGACGAGCAGCCGTCTCATCAAAATATTTTGCAGTTTCCACAATATTATGCGACGCAATGCCCATGAACCAATGAAACAGTCACTATGTTAGGAAATTCTTGAACAGCGCAAAATAACAACCACTGTAAATAGGCAGTTGCAGCTTCCCTTGAAAACAAACAGATCATATCAACAGTCTATATTACCATCAGCGAATGATATGGGGCGAGTGTTTAGGCTCATAGACTGCAGCTTGTGAGGCCAGCCTCATTAGTGAGAAAAATTCAGTGAGATGTGCTACTAAGATCAATGGGCACAGCCTGTATTGACCCAAATGTTGCATTGTTGGTAAATCTAGGAATGTGCCCATTGGACTTGGAAATTAGAAAAATGTGTGGCATTAAAAAAAAGGCAATGAAATGGAAGTATGAAGGCTACTTGGAACTGAGGCCAGTACCAAGAAGTGTTACAACTGTGACAAAGTGAAAGGGACACTTCAGAAACAGGCAGGAGAACTTATGACTTTCCTCCTGACGTCAGGGGTAGACTAAAAATGAGACTTCTTATCCCATCAAGTGGACTGATAAATTATCTGGCTGGTCATCTCCTGTAAGCTACATATCTATACAAAATGAAAAGACAGATGAATGATAGTTACGCCTGTGGCAGTGTAGGTACTCCAGAGCACACAATGTGGGACTAGGTGCTCAAAGGAGAGCGGCCGGTATTGGCTGTCAGGCAGTAGGAGTGTTAGATTCCAAAGCAGCACTGAGAAGCGAGTCAACCAGGGGCATCTTGGATGCTATTGCAGCCGCAGTATCCAGGAAGGCCAAGGAGGACTTCTCGAGGCATCAAGGAGGATGTCAGCATTCTGCCATACAGGCTAGACAACGTACTCTGCAGATGGAGAGAAGACAACTGAGGTCGGCGCCCAGAGAATAAAAATATTTCTCCAGTTGGTCCACGTGATCACGTACGTGTGATCCTAAGAAGTAACAGTGAATTGTGAAGTTGTTTCTTATAATGTAAACGTTGATGACGTGCTGCCCTACACCCAAGAAATCCAGCAGATGATGGCTGTTGACTGGTGTAGGATGAGGGCGGATCGAGTAGCGCAAACAACTATTTACATTATAAATTCTCCAAAATAAATGAACAAAAACAGAACTGTTTCTGGACTGATAATGGAAGCATAAGTAGTTGGGTAATTCTTTGAGGGTTTTGCTGTAGTTTTGTAGCAGCAGAACTAGTTTTATTACTATTTTTGTAGTATTTTAAAATTAAGCATTAGGGAAGGATAATTAACAAGTATAAAATTCATTAACGCCTAAAAAAAATTGATTTGTATGGCCTGTTTTAGCTCCTCAGATAATAGGTTAAAATTGTGAAGAATAAGGAAATTACAATAAATAAATACACTCAGACACAATAAATTAAATATTAAACTTTAAAAATACACAGACAAAGCAAAATGAGTAACTGGTTTCATGGCGGATGCTCTTAATAAAATGACCAAGCAAACAGTCTACACTCCTGGTACTTCTCGAACGGAGTTGAGCACGTATTGTACATAAGTGTAAAATGGTGCATTTAACGAGATGTATCACTATAGTGGCGTGTGACTGTGATTAAAGAGCCACTTCAGAAGTAAGTCATAACAATCAAATTAAAATGGCGGGTACTTCAAACACACGTGTGCTTTTACTTTAAGTTTAAAATGACGGGAAATTCATCTGTTTGAATCAAAAATAGTAAGCCCTCTAGTTCTTCCACCGATATCGTTAGTTTGTTTTTCAGAGCTGTATTGCTGTTTATCAATACCTATCATTTGACCACCTACAAGCCTAAATGTATAATTGCCGGTATTGTGTCCGACACAGAGTCTGTGGATAGAAAATGGCAACGTCGTAGAAACGTTCGACACACTAAGAGTTAGAGCGATTGTATTATTAACACATATCTGGGAAAGCTTGGCCCGCGAACCATTACCCTCCAGCGATTGCTTACCCCTCCAACAATTCTCGTGTAGTGACGTCACGGCCTCGCAGTCGGGAACCACGAGAAATACGGGGCTCGCAACGAATTTGTGACCTTACACTGGTCGGCTTCTCTGCCACACGCTCAGCCTCTTACAGGGTCCACGGGAAATCAATACATAATCGAAAAGGCACCCACAAATGGTCTTCAACTTTATGCAATCGAGAGGTCGCACTCAACAGTTATCAAACTCGTCCGAAATGGTTACTTGTTCCGGGCCAGCGACGGTTGCTGGCACTCGTAAGACGTACAGTGTGACGTGCTGTGACGTACGTGCCACGGTTTGTCTTTCTCGTGGGCCTCGTTCGGCGTAGCCTATGGTTCGATTCTTTATCAGCAGTCGTGTGGGGCAGCATCTCTTAGACTGATTCCTCGAAACAGAGGCTCTACCACGTTCACTGGCTGTGCAACGTCTTAGAGGCATCCCTGTTTCGTTAGTCCGCTTACTCTCGGTGTTTTGCTCATATTTACTCTCATTAATATTTCGCTATCGTTTAGGTTCTTACTTTAGTTATTTCTATAACCCTGATTTTGTTTTGACTGTTGTTATTACTGTGGCTATGCTTCCACTGCAGTTTTCAAGAATGTCGAAACGAAAGAGTACTGAACATCGCGCTTTCAATGACGACTGTAAGATTAAGTTCAAAATGGCTCTGAGCACTATGGGACGTAACATATGTGGTCATCAGTCCCCTAGAACTTAGAACTACTTAAACCTAACTAACGTGAGGACATCACACACACCCATGCCCGAGGCAGGATTCGAACCTGCGAGCGTAGCAGTCGCGCGGTTCCGGACTGAGCGCCTAGAACCGCTAGACCACCGCGGCCGGCGGAGGATTAAGTACTTCATTGTACACAGTTCCATCGAAAAAACCTAACTTGTAATACCTAAAAGATGCTTAACTCAAAACTTACTAATCTTGGTCGACATTTCTCTTCGCTCCGCGAAGCAACATACGAACGTTGCTCGCATGATGAACATTGTGCTTTAGTGGATAAGTCAAAGAACGAGATACAAGAGTTGCCTGAACAACCAAGTCTTAAAGAAACGAGTTTAACTACGTCGTATGTGGTGTGATTGAAATTAGCAAACTCCCCAGAATGCTTGAGTGATGGCGTACTCGTGAATGAATGTGGAATAGAAATGGAAAAAACACTGGTCTACGGTGATGCTGCTGAACATTTTAAAATGGTTGCTGTGTCATTTAATACTGTAAAAATTCGCGTTCTTAGAAAAGAAACTAAACAATGTAGTTGCAAACTGACTGTACTATTCTTGGGTGGACGAGAATACTGTTCGAGCAGGTCTTATTAGTCAACTACTAATTTTTATTCATCTATTTATGGACAACCTTCTGTACATGAAGAGTTACTCATTTTAGTTCCGTCACTCAGAACAACAGGTTTTGATATGTTTAAGTGTTCTAAAACTATGGTAGCAAAATTGGGGGTTTTAAGAAGCGCTCTGAAATTTGTACCGATGGTGCACTAGCTATGATTGGTAATGAAAAAGGCTTCATTGGTCAGTAGAAAAAGGAATGAAGTAGCACACTTGGGGTGTACAAACCAACACTTGCACGAGAGACCTTTCAGGACGGCAGTGCAGGCTGCATACAACTGCCAGGGGCCCTTGTGGTGCTGGATAAACGGCAAGCATGCCATCCCCACAAGAGTTTTGATGTCCAAAATAGTATGTGAGCAGCTGACACAATTCCTTATAGCTTAGTTTCTCAGACTCGGTATGGAGCTTGAAAATTATGCACTGTCTCACCCAGTCCCGCAGTGCTGAGCCATAACGACGCGGCTCTATTGGCAGGACTGACAGTATGTCTCACTTGGCAGTGTAACAAGAACCAGTGCAGATAATTGTCCCACCTTTTCATAGGATAGTCGAAACTAAAGAGCGACATTGGAGGTGTCAAAGGAGAATGTTTCTCTGCAGGCGTCTGGTCTGCCACCAGTTTCGGTTCCGTTTTGGAGCGGAAAACTTCTGTACTTTGT